>NW_028082805.1:0-952 GCF_014824575.4 Sturnira hondurensis
AAACAATAGGCATGGCAGGGTTACTTACTTAAGTGCGTAGTGCATTGGAATGACCAGGCAACTTTCTCAAACTGTGAGAGCCTGGGAGCGGCGGAAATATTCTTTCCTAGAATGGCTTTTATGATATTTTTTAGCGCAGGACTTCAGATTCAACTTATTAATCTTCATCAGGGAACAAAGAGAAAATCTTAGGAAATCAATCTTTACAGGGCTGTTATTATATTTTCTGATGTCAGATCATCCCGCATGTTGCTCTAGTTATCAAGGGGCTGCACTGCCTCTTCCACCAGTGGCACTCAGGCTTCAGTATTCTAGAACCAGGGAAGGCTCCTTCAGGAGAACATGAGAACTTGTCAATGTCAGAATAACTGGAGAATAAGGGTCCATTATTCCATCTTGGCTGCAGCACGCAGGACTCACATGTCCGTGTGAATGCCGAATTTAAAGAGATCAAATCCAGATTACTCCAAGTTGTGTGTCATTAACCTTAAGTGGAATTCCTCCTGCAGAATTGANACGATATTTAATGCCTAGCGAAGGAAAAGGTTTTTAGACAGTCCGTGAAAATGTTCTCTACTTTAACTATGAAACTCGGTTTCATGGACTTCTTTTGAAAATTTATGTCTTTGTTGGTGAAAAATTTTGGCTGATTCTAAGAATAGTTTGTGTACTTTGATGAATTTCACAATTATTACCACAGGTTGGGACATATAAAAGAGCAGCAAGGGGCAAACTCTTTGGGATATAAAGAAACCACAATCAAACAAATTAGAACAATTCAGGAAACTGATTCACAAGATGGGGAAGCAAAGCTCAACAGCCAACTATGAAACCAGTGTGGGTTAAAACAGCATGCAAAACTACCCCAGGAATGATGTTCTCTCGAGAGTGATTACGGCGGCATTGTAATTAGGCTACTTTGTGATTTCAATTTCCCGAAATTTGACCAAAT
>NW_028082806.1:0-3486 GCF_014824575.4 Sturnira hondurensis
TGACCATCATGAATAGACAGGTTTGCATCCTGCTGTTGGTGGTGTCCTGGGCGGGAGGTTTTGTTCATTCTCTGATTCAACTTCTCTTTGTGTACAACCTCCCCTTTTGTGGCCCCAATGTCATTGACCACTTCATGTGTGACATGTACCCACTATTAGAACTTGCGTGCACTGACACCTATGTCTTAGGCCTCACTATGGTTGCCAATGGTGGAGCAATCTGTAACATCTTCTCTATTTGTTTACTAACATCCTATGGAGTCATCCTAATTTCCCTTAAAATTCACAGTCAGGAAGGCATGTGCAAAGCCCTGTCTACCTGTGGTTCCCACGTCACGGTGGTTGTTCTCTTTTTTTGTTCCCTGCATTTTTATGTATGTTAGACCTGTTTCTTACTTCCCCATTGATAACTTCATAAGTGTGGCTTATACTATTATCAGTCCCATGTTGAATCGTCTAATATACACTTTGAGAAATTCAGAAATGACAAATGCTATGAGGAAACTCTGGTGTAGGAAGTTAGCTATAGATAGACTGAGAATGTGTCATTCATATTGAACACACCTGTTACTAATTCTGAAACAACAAACAAGTAGTTCATTCTAACAGTGGATGAGTTAGTCAACCCAATGAGTTTTTTGGGATGCTTTTCTTTATTCATAGAAGGTATCAAAAAGTAGAACAAATTGTCCTGTGATGCTAAAAACAATCTAACACAGAAATTCTGAAGGGTGAGTAAAAAGGCACAGATATTTTCCTATTATTAACAAAATAAACTAAGTTCACCTTGTAACTTTTTTTATTGTTCAGTTAGAGTTGTCCTGATTTTATTTCTGTTGCTGTCCCCTGCCCCACACCACCAACCCCCACCTCATAGTCAATGGATCCCACACTGTGCATGCCCATGAATCCGTTATTCATGTTTCTTGGCTTGCCTCTTCCCCTTTTCTCTACTATCCCCCTCCCTCCTCCCCTCTGATCATTGTCAGTTTGTTCTCTATCATTTATATTGAAATGTGCTTTAGAAGAATTTATTTTTCCTTTAGAAAGTGAGAAGCAAGCTACCTTGAAAATTTTGGTTTTACCCCAAATAATGAGAAATCAATTTGGCTAATGTTTAGAATGAATCTCTAATGTGAAAACAGTGGTATGTATGTATGTATGTATGCATGTGTTGATTGATTGTTCAAATACAGTTGTCTCCATTTTCACTCCACCATTCTTCTCTGCCCCAGCCATCTCTACCTCCACTCCATAAACTTACCCTCTTTGGATTTGTCCATGTGTCCTTCATACATGTTCCTTGATGGCCCTCCCCCTATTTTCTCCCAGCATCCCTCTCCCCATCCCCTGTGGTTACTGTGAGTTTGTACTTTATTTCAAAAATTTGATGTTTGTTATTGTGTGAATACAACAGGTTTTAGCAGCTGCCTTAAGCATTTTGTCTTCTAGATTATTTCTGTTCCTCATTGTGATGCCTGTGCATTTGAAGTACAGGGTGTCTAGATGGGAGAAGATACCATATTTGGTTAAATGTACAATCATGGAACAGTTCTGTTAGATGTGATGTTGGATTCATTCACAGGTTGTGATGAATCCAAATGGGATAGTTGACAAAAAAACAGATGCTAGTTCTTGATCAGAGTATAGAATACCTAACTCATCCAAGTTTTAAACATCTTTTCACGCTTTTCCTCACTAGTTATTATCTCCCTTTTTGCCATTCTTCGAAGTGTAGATGAGCTTATTTTGACTTCATGACACTGAAGATTGGGTAAAGAAATGTGTTATTTTACACAGTAATGTGTTCCCTAAAAGTTGCCTTCATCTTCAATACTTTAAATTGTAGACTTAATAATGATTTGTTTTTATATAAACAGAATTTTTTCAGTATTATCTTAAAAACGTTTTATTTCCTCAGTGTGTATCCTGTCCAGAATATCACAAAGTAGGAAGTACATGGAATTGCTTCCACTGTATTTTAGGAACATCATCTATGTTTTGTAAGAGTTTTCTTGTCTAATTAGAAAACATTAAAATTTTTTTACTTAAAAATTTTGTTATGTATTTTTTCATGTATACCAATAATATATGCAATTTATACCCAGAATACAATCAATATTGAAATTACTTGTGTATACCATTCCCTTCCTTCTTTCCAGATGAAATCCTCATGTTGAATTGTATATTTATCCTAGTTAAAAATAGTTTAATTGCATATGTATGTATCCTTAATTTATAAAGTGTACAGTTTCATATTCTTTACCTTTATTAAAATTATGCTACATAGAACTACATTTTCTGTCTTCTATCCACAATGTTGACTTCCTCAGATTTAATTGTGTTGTTGCTCATCTCTGTAGTCCCACCAGTTCTGTGCTCTGTATTATTCCATGTCTAAATATACCACATGTTTTGAACCCATTCAGCCAGTGTCCTACTGTATGCTGCTATGGACATCCTGAAAGAAATTGCTTTGTGTTGGGTAGGGTGTTTGCATGCTCACTTTTTTGATGGTTATAGTTTTCTCCTAAAGATGTTTTATCAGTTACATTCCTGCTTGTGTTTATACGTGTGTGTGTGTGTGTGTGTGTGTGTGTCTGTGTTTAAAGAATTTAAATCTACTTGACCAAGGGCTTTCTGCTGTGATAAAACTAAATTTTTCAACACATTTTTCAAAGATGCAACCTACTTTCCTAATCTGATATGTCATATTTACAATAAATTTTAAATAGCTGTGTACCCATTTCTAGACTCTCTTTTCTTTTAATTGGTTCATTATACTTAGGACAATAGTACATTATTTTAGGTCTTGTAAGTAGCTTTTGATATCTGTTAAGAGATCTATTACATAATCATCTTATTTAAAATAATGTTTTCTGTTTCCAGTAACTATTTGCCACATAATTATTAGAATGATTTCAGAGGTCTTAGAAACCTACAAGCCTTTTGACACACAGTATATTAAATATCTAATTAACGTGGAAAGGAATTGATATATTGATTACGTTGAATCATTCTTTCTAGAAACAAAAAATGTGAGTATTTATGTAGTTCTTTAAGATTCAGTTAAGATTCACCTTTTGGGATATTGCTGAGCAGTAATGATATGAATGATTTTTGTTTCTAATATCTTTCTGATATTTTATATCCTATTTCTCATATTACTTAGCAGAGGAATAACTCATACAATAAGTGTGAGTAGAGGAAATGTGAACTTAGCTTTAATAGGGATGCCTGTGGTATTTCTTTATAAAAATGCATTTATTAAAAATTATCATCTCCAGTGTCATCCAAGAAAAAGATATCACTCTTCAAAAAAAAAAAAAAACAAACCAACAACTGGAAACTGTTTACAAAGAGTTTACCAAATTAAAGAGCAGATGGGAAAAGGCATGGGATTATAGGGGAAAAGGTGAAGGGTTAGCAGGAACAATTATAAAGGACATGTGCAGAATAAAAAGGGGAGGGTAGAGCAGGGGAGAG
>NW_028082807.1:0-1651 GCF_014824575.4 Sturnira hondurensis
AATAAGATGAAGCCATTCTGTCTACTCCTGTGCCTGGTTACAGGCCCCCAGGGTCAGTCTCAGATGTCAGACATGGGATGATGTTGACTACATGTGACTGACAGGGATAGATGCAACTTGTCCCCAGGGGTCCTGTCCAAGGTGTAGTTGCATGAGTTAGGCCCAGGTCTGGTAAAGCACTTGCAGACTTTCTCCTTTGCTTGTGCTGTCTTTGGATTCTCTTTAGTGAGCTACAGCATGCACTGGATCCACCAGGCTCCAGGCAAGTGGCTGGAGTGAGTTGGTGTTATATAAAGCGATGGAAGCACAGCATACAGCCAACAGTGAAATGCCAGCTAAGCTTCACCAGGGACGCCTCCAAAGCCAAGTTTATTTAACCCTGAACAGCCTGAGAGCTGAAGACACTGCTCTTGCTCTGCTGGAGACACAGTGAGGGGAAGCCAGTGTGTTTTCAGAGACAGTTTCCTGCAGGAGAGGCTGAAACCCCAAGGGGTTGTTTAGGATCACTGAACACAAGGACCATCCTAGGAGCAGGGGCGATTTGAGTTTTGGGCTGGTTTCCTGTGCATATTCTTCTTGTAACAATCTCTCTCAGGCATGTTGTCTTAATTACTGATTCTGCACTCACCTCTGTACTCTGAGTTAGACAAGTCTGTGGCAAAGGAAGACATTATTCTCACATGGACAAAAAGCAGAGCCTCTTGCAGATACTATTGTTCCAAACTCCAATAAATCATCAACCTTTCTGACACTAACCAGCTGAATCTAGCCAGAGGCTCTGCTAAGCTCCATCCTGCAGCCAAACCCCACAAAGATCAGTGTTCACAATGGAAAGCAGCAGGAATTGCGAATATGGGACAGCAAGCACCAGAGACATATGAACTACACCCAAGAGAGCAATGAACCCTGTTGGTGACCATCATTGAGTGGGAATAATGGTCACAGCACCAAGTGTCTGTGACACCACAAAGGGTAGAGGGCCCCACAACAGCTTTGTGTGGATGTCCAGGCTGACCATACAAACACCAAGGGGAAAATGAATGTGTATCATGTACAGAGTTGAACACTCTGGGAAAGACAAGAAAGGCCCTTCAGCAGGTCATATTTTTATAGTGACTTCTGGTAGCAGCCTCTAGTTGGTTACTGAGGTAGGAGTCACAGGTGAATAATACAATGGTAGTGTCTAAGACATCTACAAGATATTCTGAATTTCCCCAGGAAAGATGAAACATGTGAGCACAGTCCTGGAATTCAGCCTTGTCTCCTGCCTGTTGCACTCAGCCCCATGTCCTTGCCTTAGCTTCCCTAGAATTTGGGGTGATTTTCCTTTTCTTCTTTTCAATTCCTGTTGATATGCTATATTTCACTTTACATGAGGTCCTAGCCTACAGCAGAGTGGTCAGTCATTTATACAAGTCATGATGTGATGGCCACACATATGCAGCACCCACCTGACATCACTCAGGTTTTTTTCACACTATTATTCACTTTATTGACTGTTCTGTACTTTACATCTCTATGTTTACTTTGCAACTTCCAATTTGTAATTTTTACTCTCTTTATTTTTTTCCCTCAAGGTTCTCAACTTTCCTCCCACCTAAAAATTTCCAGTTTGTTCTTGGTGTCCATGTGCCTGTTTTCATATTGCTGG
>NW_028082808.1:0-887 GCF_014824575.4 Sturnira hondurensis
TGATGTTGTCTTGCATTTCTCTTAAATTCTCCTCATTTTTTCTGAGTCTCTTGTCCATTACTTCGTCCTTCTGGGAGATTCTTTCTATCCTGTCTTCAATCTCACTTATGGGATCTTCCGCCTCATTGATTCTATTCTTCATACCTTCTACTGTGTTCTTCAGTTCAGAAATTGTATTCTTCAGTTCCTCTTGGCCTTTACTGATAGTTTCTTTTTCCTTTTTCATGTTGGTATAGTTTGCAGAGAGTTCATCCTAGGTCCCCTGTAGTTTCTGGTAGCTTCTTGTAAGCACTTTGAATTTCCTGATAACCAGTGCTTTCAATTCAATATCTCATAGTTTGCTTGCCTCTATTTCATGTAACATTCTTTCTGAGACTTCCCCCTTTTCTTTCATTTGGGGATTGTTTCTTTGTCTTCCCATTGTTTGTGATGCTCTTCTTGTTGGCCTCAGCTTCTTTAAGTGATCGGCTCTGGTTCCCTGGATTTCTGGTGTGAACTTCTGTGGTAGGATGCCTGTGAAATTCAGTGGTGCAGTCTCCTGTAGGTATCTTGGTGTTCTCTGCTTCCACCTACTCCTCTTGTTGGTTTCCAGCTGGTCAAATATTTTCTTTTGGTCTCACTAGCTGCAGCATCCTGGGGAGCTATTAGTGTGGCCTTTCTCTCATCTCGGTTATCTCAGCTGGTCTCGCCAGTGCCCTCACAAGATCCAGACTGGTGCCAATCTCCTGTGCCCCACTGAGAGCAGGTTTTTCCCCAAGTTTCCCAGCCCTGTCTTGGCTTGAGAGAACGCACTGCCAGCGAGGCTTTCCTGGTCTCGCAGGCTTGGGCCTGGACTTTTCCCAGTGCTGTGGCTGAACACACAGGGCAACTAACAATTCTTCCAAGCC
>NW_028082809.1:0-536 GCF_014824575.4 Sturnira hondurensis
TTTGTTTTTGCTATATTGAATGGGATTTTTTTCTTGATTTCTGCTTCTGTTGTTTCATTGTTGGTATACAAAAATGCCTTTGATTTCTGGATATGGACTTTGTATCCTGCTGTTTTACTAAATTCATTTATTAGTTCGAGCAGTTTTTTGGTAGAGTCTATAGGATTTTCCATGTACACTAACATGCCATCTGCAAACAATGACAGTTTTGTTTCCTCCTTTCTGATTTGGATGCCTTTTATTTCCTTTTCTTATCTGATCACAGTGGCTAGAACTTCCAATACAATATATTTTTTAATTTGTATCTTTAACTTTATTTTTGACACTATTACAGATGTTCCCATTTCCCCGCCTTTGCCCACCTGCCCCCAGTCCCTACCCCCTTCCCTCTGGCCATCACCACAGTTTTCTGTGTTTATGGGTTATGCATATATAATCCCTTCACCTTCTTTCTTTTTTTCTTTTTTTATATTTTATTGATTATACCATTATAGTTGTTCTATTCCCCCCCTTCATTCCCCTCCACCCCTACCCTC
>NW_028082810.1:0-957 GCF_014824575.4 Sturnira hondurensis
GGTGGAAAATCAAACAAAAGAGAGCACACAGTACACTAAGGGAGGCCAGGCGAGAGCATGGAGGGGCTGAAATCGGGGAACCCCACCCCCCCCAAACCCACTCCCTCTGAGGGCACACAGACAGCAGTGTGTTGACTCCTGGGAAACGAACAGGGCTCAGCGGCAGAAAAGCCGCCTCTCTGGCTAGCAGGCAGTCAAGGCAGGGCTGGCGTGCATTCGGAAAGCTAACTACCTTGAGACAAATGTGTCGTGATCCCTGTGTGGAGTGGGCTTTGGGGGGAGGGAAGCAACACCATCGTTTCGCTCCTGGGCCGGAAGGCATGGACACGCTTTCAGGGGGCGCAGGAGGGAGGGGGGGCCAAAAGCAAAAATGAGAAGCATGTCAAAGGATTCCATCAGCAGGCTCCTCGGCCTCCGGGGATGGAGCAAGCAGGTTATTAATAATGAGTACTACACGCTCTTGTTTTTATGATCGCTCCAGAGGAATGCACACGCTCGGCGATCATCATCTCTGACCTTACTGCGTCGCTTCCACGGCAACCAGATCCAGAGCGGTTGTGAAGGGCTCTAGGCTTGACAGAGAGGCCCCCCACCCCCCACCATCAGTGTGGCTGATCTTCCAAATGGCTCTGGACATGGGTGAGACAGATGTGTTTCTGTGGGACAACGGAAGGACATCACATCCCCAGTGTTACATGACTAGCCGGCGGTCGCTGGTGTGGAGTGAGCTGTGTGCCCCCGGAAGACATGCTGCTGTCCGAATCCCCGGTACCAGTGAACGTGACCTTGCTTGGAACTAGGAAAGAGAGTCTTTGTAGACATGAAGACTCGAGCTAAGATGAGGTGACGCTGGTGTAGGGTGGGCCCTTAATCCAATCTGACCTGTACCTGGACAGAAAGAGATGCGGGCAGGTACACACAGGGAGGAGAACGCCCCTGGACCTGAGGATGCACGGG
>NW_028082811.1:0-769 GCF_014824575.4 Sturnira hondurensis
AGCCTCAGATAAGAAAAGATGAAGCTGTAATGCTGTAGAGGAAATTTTCTGGTTTTTTTTTTTATGTTTGCTTATTTGCTTTGTACAAAACTTCTTAAAGATCAATTATTAAAAATGCATAAAGTGAGTCACACTTTATGTGTACTGACTTAGGGGTGAGTGGTCTAAGTAATGTGTAATCAGGGGTGTACCAGTCTTCCTCAGTGGTGTTAGGTCAGAGTCCCTCAGGAAGCCAGATGGATGCAGTGAGGTAAGGAGCAGGATTTATTAGTGCAGAATAAAAAGGAAAGTGGAGCCAACCCAGGGAGGTGAAGGCTCAGTGAGGGAAAGGACAACCAACCAAGGGAGGCTGGGACTCACTTGGTTGTTCTTACTAAGGTCAGGTTTTTTAAACACAAAAACCTGTGAAGGATATCAGAGTTTGCTTGGCTAGAGCTGGTTGCTGTGTGAGGCTCAAGTTAAGCTGCATCCTGTTATGCTGGACCCTAACCTTCATCTCTTTTTCCTGGGTGGGGTCTGCAGGCAGCTTCCCACAGTGGCATTTTCTAGCCTGGTGATTTTCTAGGCCTACCGAGGTCTGTCAAGTGGCTTCTGTCATTTTAAAAGATTTTATTGATTGATTTCTAGACAGAAGGGAAGGGAGAGACAGAGGGAGAGAAACATCACTGTGTGGTTGCCTCTCGCATGCCCCCTACTGGGGACCTGGCCTGCAACCCTGTCAAGTGCCCTGACTGGGAATTGAACCAGTGTCCTTTTGGTTTGCCGGCTG
>NW_028082812.1:0-697 GCF_014824575.4 Sturnira hondurensis
CTTTAACAGGAATCTAAACAACAAAACAAACAAGCAAGCAAAATATGACCAATTGCACTGAAATACAGAACAGGCTGACAGGGTCCAGAGGGGAGAGTGGTAAGAATCACAGGGGAAAAGGGGAAAGATTCACATGAACAAGTATAAAGGACACATGGACAATAACTAATGTGGGGGGTGGAAATGGGAGGAAGGTGGGGAGCACTGAGAGGGGTGGGCAGGGCTGGGAATATAAGACAGAAAACTGTACTTGAACAAGAATTAAATTTAAAAAAATTAAATAAATAAATAAATAAATAAAAATAAAAAAATATTTTAGTGAAGTTCAGTGGCCAGAAAACTGTGTGCCAAAACCACCCGGTTTTTGTAAATAAAGTTTTATTAAAATACAGATATATTAATTTTTATACATATAAACTATGGTTACTTTATTGAGTAGTTGAAAAATCATATGGCTGCAAAGCTTGAAATATTTACTATATTTTCTTTACATAAGAAGTTATCACTCCCTGGTCTAGTTATTAAGAATACATCATTTCATACCCATATTTTAGTCTAGTCCCAAAGAGCAGATTCTTATACTTGATTACATTAACTTTTTAAAAAAGGATAAATTTGTTTTTATTTTTGCCTAAAATTGGTAAAACTGGTAGAAAATTATACCAGGGACATTGTATATATATATATATATATATAT
>NW_028082813.1:0-2521 GCF_014824575.4 Sturnira hondurensis
TCTGCAAATATTCTATTTCCAAAGAGTGGGTATTATGAAAATGTTGTGAAAGATTTACAAGACTTGAGATATATCTGGTGATAGTAGGTTAGAGAAGAGGCATTTTCATTATGGACCGTAATGATCTAGACTTGGAATATGTAAGTCTCGATTGTTTCCTAGCCTTTGCATATATTGTACATATACATAAAATCCTGGATATACTCACCTGTATTTTAAGGAGTCAGTGGCATTAGTTATAAATAATTTCATTGTCCTTTATATTCAGTTCAAGAAACTCAAATTTAATGTTTCTGTTTTCATTTTAAAGAAATATTTAGGATGTGCCTTGGCACTTATTAAGAAAGCCATTATCTTCAGCTTTCCTCCAATTGGATCCCAAGTTATTACTTTTTATTTCCTTAGAGTATTCATTAAGATAAATGTTGATTACTAAAACATGTTCAACTAATTCTTTACTAAATCTAATTGTCTTCCTCTTTGGGGGGGGGAATTTGTATGATAAGTTAATCTATATGCTCTGAATATAACCCAGGAACAGTATATATGTTGTAGTTTTATGGACATTTTTCTATTCAACATTCTAATTAAATGCTTTAAGGTCTGTTTTTAGCATTGTGTGAGTATAAGAAAACATAGTCTGTGCTCAAGTTTAAAGAGTAAAGAAAATTTACTGGGAGTTTCTGGAGAAGAATACAAGGCCATAGGGACAGATTCCTTCAGAAGTCCATGGGCTGCCATTTTCTTGAGAGGAAATGTTAGCTTCTGCAGCCAGAATCCTGATGTTCTCCAGGGACCTGGTGTGGCTGACCTGCTACTGTTGAATGGGTATAAGTGAAAACTGAATAATGAAAGAACATTCACTCATTCATTCATTCACTCACTCATTCATTCACTTATTTACTCACTCACTTATTAATGAAACAATTATTGGGCACCTATTTATTGCCAGGCACTTTCCATGACACCAGCAAGAACAAATATAATAAAAGACATCATTTTTTCAAGCAGTTAATAGTCTCCTGGAAAGGCTAGAAATACAATATATTACAGAAAAACACAGTGTGGTATTTACTATGAAATAGATATGAATAGTGTACTGAAATACAAGATTGTACAGATAATATTAGCTTAATGAATGAGAAGGGAACATTAACACTGTAGCCCTCTCTGGACATCAAGAAGTGAAGGGCAGGAGGGACAAAGGATGAGGCAAAAAAATGCTATTGAGGCAGGGCACAAGCAAGCTAAACTTTGCTACCTCCAGCTTTTAGTATCCTCAGAATGATGGGGGGAAATGTCTGTGCCTTAGAGAATGTTTTGTCTCTTCCACTCCAAGTGGCAAGTCTGGGGGTTTACTCACCTCTCTGGCAAACCACCATTTATGGAGAAATTCTCACTGTCCCCACCTTAGCCTCCTGTTGCCCTGTGAGACTTGATCAAAGTAGCATTAGCTCTGAATTTCTCATCAAACGTAATAGTTTGGTTGTTAAGTTTATTTTTTAGACTGTGCACGCGAATAGCATGTACATTCTGGCTTGTGTGTGCTTTTCCTCTTCTGCTGCTGCCTGAAGTCTGGTTCTCAACTGGTTACCTCCTTGGCAATGGAGCATAAATTGGTAACACTTGACAACATTTTATTTTTTTCATATCAGGTTTGAAAATAGTGGCCTAAGGATAATTTTGTTCATTTGTCTAGATTCTCTTTATTTTTCCTGGTCACAGTTAGATGATCTACAAGAACAGTACCTCCTACATTTATATTATTAATTTAGGATTAGGATCCTAAGTTAATAATAAGTTCTATGGGCAGTAGAACATTACAAATCTTAGAATGAGAGTTTCTGTTGCTAGCTTAAAGGCTAAGGTTTCTCATACAGTCATAGCTTTGGGATGAATATATTATTGGAAACATTGGTCATTTTTAAGTTTTTTTTAATTTAACATTCTAGTAGGAAAATACACAGGGATAGGCAAAAGTAGGTTTACAGTTGCGAGTATGCAAAACACAGTTTATTCTTGTGTTAGTATCATCATAATCTGTAAGTCTTTTTCCATATGAACAACTGCAAACCTACTTTTGCCCACCCCTAATTTATGTTAAGCAACTGTCAAATCCCTTTAAGGAGAACAAAGTTTTATTTTTGAACAACAATAGTAGATGAAGTAGAATTCTCTTTTTATCTTAAATATGTACTTCATACTATAACCCATTTTCTTTTATCAATATCAAGTATCTGGCAATGCAAATTATTTAGTGCATTTTTTTAATGATTTCATATATATAATTAAATATGGATACTCATTTTCCAATTTCAAATCAGAAAATATATCTGAGATGCTAACTTATCTCAAATTATGTTATTTTTCTTCACTATTAGCACAATAGGACTTAAAATATTAATATTAGAGTCTAACTTAATAAAAATATGATGAAAAAAGTCAGAGATAAACTTCAGATTTACTTTTGGAAATTTGGTTCTGTTCAGCTTCATAATGTTTAATTTCTATGAGTCTGATA
>NW_028082814.1:0-1490 GCF_014824575.4 Sturnira hondurensis
ACTTGAAAAATAATTAAATAGAAAAATTGGGAAAAAACCCTAACATTTAACATAAAAAAAATTGGAAGGCTCCCCACTAAAAGAGATAAATTAAATGGAGGCAAGAAAACTATCAAATATATAATTCAATAGAATGGTGATGAGGATGTGCAATTAACTCACAAACAACTACAAGGTACTTAGTGGGAACAACAATGGCATGAAAAGGAAAATAGAAACTATAAACAAGAATCAGGAAGAAATGAAGAATTCAACATCTGAAATAAAATATACACTTGAAGGACTTACATGTAGGCTGGATAAAGCAGAAGACTGAATTAGTGAGCTGAAAGACAGAGTAGAAATAAATAACCAGTTAAAAAAGCAGCATAACAAAAGACTGAAAAAATATGAAGATACCTTAAGGTAACTGTGGACAATATGAAATGCAACAACATTGGAATAATAGGAATAGCAGAATAAAGGGGGCAAGAGAGAGAAAAACTGTCTGAAAAAATATTGATGTAAATAATACCTAACCTAGAGAGGGGAAAATCCATTCAAGTTCAGGAAGTACCAGAAATCCCTAACAAGATGAACTGAAAGAGAGACATTCCAAGACACTTCATAATTCAAAGGCCAAAATCAAAAGAAAAAAAAGAGAATCTTAAAGGCAGCAAGTGAGGAATAAGAAGTAACATATAAGGGAGCTCCAATAAAGCTAGTATCTGATTTCTCAGCATAAATACTACATGCCAGAAGGGAATGGAAATGTTTTCCTACAAGTAATGAAAAACAAAGCCTGCAACCAAAACTATTCTGCCCAGCAAGGCTATTAACTAAAATGTAAGTGGAAATAAGCAGTTTCTCAGGAAAAAAAGAAGGTGCAAAGAATATACCTTCAACAAACCAGAACTGCAAAACATACTAACAAGACTGCTTTAAGAAGATGAAGGAGCCATGGCTTCTGTGGCTCAGGGGATTGAGTGCAGGCCTACAAACCAAAGGGTTGCTGGATCAATTCTCAGTCAGGGCACATGCCTGGGTTGTGGGTCACATTCCCAGTAGGAGGAGCATGAGAGGAAACCATATGTTAATTTTTCTCTCCCTCTTTCCCCTCTGTAAAAAAAAATAAATAACAAAATCTTTAAAAAGGGAAGATGAAGGAAAATAATGAGAAAGGATTACTAATACAAAAGTGAACAATGGCAATGAATAAGTACCTGTCAATAATAATCTTAAATGTAAATGGATTAAATGCTCCAATCAAAAGACATAGAATAGCTGAATGGATAAGAAAGCATGACCCACACATATGGTGCCTACAAGAGACCTACCTCACAGCAAAAGACCTACTCAGACTGAAAGTGAAGGGCTAGACACAAGTGTTCTAAGAAAATGAACAGGAGATAAAAGCCGGTGTGGCAATACTCATATCACACAAAATAGACTTCAAAAAAAAAGGCCAGAAAGAGAGAGACCCAGAAGGTCACTTCATAATACTCAAGAGG
>NW_028082815.1:0-3615 GCF_014824575.4 Sturnira hondurensis
GGGGCGGAAATGGGAGGGAGGTGGGGAGCACTGGGGGGGCAGGGCTGGGAATGTAAAACAGAAAACTGTACTTGAATAAGAATTAAATTTTTTAAAAAGAAGAAACTGTTTAATGTTCAAAATTTAGAAAACAAGAAATTTAAAACTGTTCTTCTCATGTCAGTAATCAACTGGATTTATCACCATTGAGAGACATCAATGTTTCCAGATATTTCAGTAGACATTTTCTGTTATTTTACTTTTTATTTATTTTAAACATTATTGATAACTACTTTACTTATATAAAACTTATGTTCTTTTATAGTCTTTCCAATGTAAAGACAATACCTCTATTCTGAAAGCGTCTATATTTCTTACCAGAGCTAAGATTCCATTATTTAGTTTGCTAATCTAGTATTAGATATTAGCGAGTTAATTTGGATATTATTTCATTGTTAAACATTAGTTCTAACTTTTTCACAAACTCAGATTTTTATATTCCCGATGTCTGTTTAGTTAAACTGATGTTTCCTCCAGGACCTATGTTCCATAGCGTATTCATAATATAAACAATAAAAGTAAAAAAGAATGTCTAAGTGGTGTGTTGTGAACCTAAATGAGGTTAATATAAACATAACCACATTTCCCTTCCCAAAGTGTTCATTAATTTGATTTTTAAAAATGTATACTGGCTGTGTAAAGATGATGTATTTTCTAAGGCTAGTGAAACAGAGATAATTATATGTTGGAAATGACTGGAAAGCAGAGGTCAACTTTATTGTATAGGGGTAAAATCAAGGCAAATGGTACCAGCCAAAAAGAATTCTTACAACCCTCCAAATATTAAAAGAGTAGATAAGCATTATTAATTTTCTGGAACTGTCCTAGGTTTTTATTCTTAAAATTGACTCTGGAAAATAAGTGGTAATGCACACTCAATTTGTTTTGAAATTATATTTACATTTTTATAAAAAAATAAGTCATGACCACAAAAAGGCATAAAACTTGATTTTTATACGATTTGTATCTAAAATTTTCCGGGTCTTTTTTTCAGGATGGCTCAAATTACTTTAATTTAATAAATCCTTTCCAGTATCTCTTATGCGCCAAACACTGTATCAGTCTCTGAGGAGGACCCAGAGCTGTTCGGTGTGTGGTTCTGGTTTTCAGGGTGTTCGCAGTCCAGCAGCGGATGTGCAGGTGCAGACAGTGTTTCCCCAGCCAGAGATCGCAGGTGGGGCTATGAGGAGAAAGCTTTAAAGGGGCAATTTGAGATCCGAGTGAAGAGAAAACACTGAGTAACATACTTACAGTTTGAACTGTGTTCTGTACTCATTAAAAACTTTTGAGGAAATGGCAATTATGATTATGGTTGTACTTAAAAATCATAGAAGAAAAATTTGAGCAAGTTGTCTTTTGCTTTATTTGTTTGGTTTTATTGTGTTATTTTTCTCTTTTGAGCTACTATTCTCATCTATGTTAAGTAATGGGGGAAGATCAAATCAATAATATTAAACATTGTATATTAATGACAGTTTGACATCACTATTATCTTATTCTTTCTTAAAATGTTTTACTGCTTGCCCTGGCTGGTGTAGCTCAGTAGATTGAGCGTGGGCCTGCGAACCAGACGACTGTGGTTCGATTCCCAGTCAGGGCACATGCCTGGGTTGCAGGCCAGTTTCCAGCAGGGGCCAGCTCCCTGCAGGGGATGCATAAGAAGCAACCATACATTGATGTTTCTTTCCTCTCTCCTTCCCTTCCCCTCTAAAAAGATAAATAAATAAAATATTTTAAAAAATGGTTTACTGCTTTTGTTGTTATAGATAGACTTTTGAGTAAGCATATCAAAGTGGAATCATTTGATGTCAAAGTTCAGGGATTTAACAAAAATAAAAATAATGATTTTTCAACTAAATAAATAAATAAATGGCCTACAAACAAAATGCTTACATACACAAAGAGTTCAAATGTTTTCAAGAACAGTCAATAAAACTAGTAAGTGGATCATGAATTTGTTCCAGGTGAAATAAAGTTTAAAAACCTTTGACATAGATTTTAAAATAAGTATGCTGAAAATATGCAAGAATAAAAATACAGAGCATAATAAATTATGGAAGCAAAAATAGGCATAAATAATAGAATAAGATTTATAAGAAAAAGTTAATTAGAAAATTGGAGATAAATAAGAAAGTCATTGAAAAAATAAGTCAGCCCTATGATGTCCAGTACGGAAATAAAAGAAACATTTTGAATATAAAAATGTACTTAAAAAGTACACAATAAGTGAAGAGGCTCCAACACTATTTATTTACCTAGCAATTGTTCTCTAAAGGAAGAGAATGGGAGAAGCAGCAATATTTTGAAAAGATAATTGCTAAGAATGAATTCACTAATCAAAACTTATTCTTAGGATCATGAGCAAGATAAAAAATAAATCAATCTATATTAGGCAGACTATAGTATAAACTGTAGAACATTAATGATAAAAAGATATTCTTAAAAATTACCAGACAAATGCACTTGGAAACTAAAAAGAGATGGATAATTTTCTAGAAAAATATAATTTACTGAAAATTATTTAAGAAAGAGAAAACCCAAATAAAACTATTAGCATCAAAAAAATGGAATTGGAGCCCTGGCTGGTGTAGCTCAGTGGATTGAGCGCGGGCCTCCGAACCAGACAATCGCGGTTCGATTCCCAGTCAGGGCACATGCTTGGGTTGCAGGCCAGTTTCCGGCAGGGGCCAGTTCCCTGCAGGGGATGCACGAGAAGCAACCATACATTGATGTTTCCTTCCTCTCTCCTTCCTTTCCCCTCTAAAGATAAATAAATAAAATATNTCAGATGGTTTAATTTGAGAACTCCACCAAGCCTTTAAAGTACAGATAATCTTTATTTTATAAAAACTGTTTCACCCTGGCTGGTGTGGCTCAGTGGACTGAGCACTGGCCTGTGAATCAAAGGGTTGCCAGTTGGATTCCCGGTCAGGGCACATGCCTGGGTTTGGGCCAGGTCCATGGTGGGGGACACGCAAAAGGCCACCACACATTGATGTTTCCCTCCCTTCTCCTCTCTCTTAAAATAAATAAATAAAATCTTTTTTAAAAAACTGTTTCATAGAATAGAAACTTATTTTATGAGGTTATAAGAATCTTAGTATCAACACCAACAAGTGAAATACAAGAAAGAAAATAATAGGTTAATTTCATAATTTTCATATACTTTGTTAAAGTATATGAAAAATAATAAATATGTACAAAAATAAAAATAAATTTTGGAAAATCAAATTCAACATTGTATTAAAAAAATAAAATGGAAAGAGACTTGCTTTGGGTGGTGAACACACAATGCAATATACAGATGATGTATTACAGGGTTGTATACTTGAAACCTGTATAATTTTATTAACCAATGTCATCCTAATAAAGTCAATGAAAAAATAAAAATAAAAAGCATGGTTTGAAATATAAATAAATAAATAAATAAATAAATAAATAAATAAATAAAATAGCCCTGGCTGGTGTGGCTCAGTGAACTGAATGCCAGCCTGTGAACCAAAGGGTCACTGGTTTGATTCCCGGTCAGGGCACATGCCTGGGTTGTGGGCCAGGTCCCTGGTTGGGGGCATGCAA
>NW_028082816.1:0-550 GCF_014824575.4 Sturnira hondurensis
ACTGATGACAGCTGGGGAGGAGATTAAGGAGGGCAGGGATTGAACAAAAAGGGAAAAGAACTTATGGACATGAACAACACTGTGGTGAAAGAGGTATGGGGACTAAATGATAAGAAAAAATTATAATAAAAAGTATATATTTAAAAATAAAATAAATGTTTCTTGTGTTTCTAATGACACTGAAAATGGCACAGACCTTTGCAAACATAACTTTTTTGTTTTTAGATTTTATTTATTTATCTTTAGAGGGGAAGGGAAGGAGAGAAATATCAATGTATGGTTGCTTCTTGTGAGTCCCCCGCTGGGAACTGGCCTGCAACCCAGGCATGTGCCCTGACTGGGAATCAAACTGCGATTGTGTGGTTCGCAGGCCCTCACTCAATCCCCTGAGCTACACCAGCCAGGGCCAAAGATAACTTTAATTACATAAAAAATGCTCATACCTGTTAATACCACATTGAATCTAAGGAAATACTTTCAAATACGGAGAAAGGTATATTCATTCAGTCATTCAGCACATTTCTAAAACCTCCTGTCTACATTCCAGACA
>NW_028082817.1:0-809 GCF_014824575.4 Sturnira hondurensis
ATGGGTTCTAGTCCTATTGCTAGTAACGAGTCCATTGGAGGCGACCAGCTGGGTGCCCAATAGGCATGTGCCCTGCACTGTGCTGAGGGCTGGGCTGCAGCAGTGAGCAAAACAGACACAGGGTCCCCTGTCCTCACGGAGCCGGGGAAATGAGTGGGGAGGGGTGTGAACCTCATATCCACAGAAAACACATTTACATGTGGTGGCAAGTTTTCATGAAATCGCAGTGGGAGAGGTTATCTAGTTAATGAGAAACAGAATGGGCCCGTAGCTGGGTGTGGGTGGGAGGGAGGGAGGGAGGAGCACATCACGTGGAGGGAGGAGCATGCCTGGGGCAGGAGGCCTGGAGGAGGCCCCGCCCACCAGGACACGNCCCCCCCCCCCCCCCCCCCCCCCCCGCCAGGATGTCTAAGGAGGAGAGCGAAGAGGAGTGCACTGATGGACGGGCCAGCAGAGGTGAGCTGGGTTAGCTCCTCGGGGGCTGTCAGTGCTGAGAGCCATGGACCACTGTTGGAGTGGACAGCAGGGTCATGGGATCAGACTCGTGTGGGACACCCCTTCCACCCGGGGTTCCTGCACCAGAGGCGCTGTAGGCGGTGATAGGCAGAGCGTATTTGCCGGCCCCAGGGAGGGGGCCCAGCTTCCTTTGATGACAGTCCCCTACCCCTCTCTGTCTTAGCTCCAGCTGCCATCCCTGAACACCATATGCACGGGGCTCAGACAACAGAGTTACTGACTTTCTCACAGTTCTGGATTGTGACCTCATTTAAATCTAATCACCTCCCAGAGGCCCCACCTTCTGGTGGCAT
>NW_028082818.1:0-532 GCF_014824575.4 Sturnira hondurensis
AAAATTCCAGGTATCTAGGTTAGTTTAGCACAGAGAACACATTTTTTATCATCACATCTGTTGAAATCATTCACTCTTCCAAGTTTGGCTACTTAAACTGATCAGTCGTAGTTTGGGGAGAAGTCAGTGGTAAATTTCTTCTCAGGTTTAGCTTTGCTGTCTAGGAAATTTGGAGCAGGATCAGTGATAGCTGAACATTTAATTTGCATGATCTGTAAACCTACTAAAGTTGAAATATATTGAGACACATACTTGCCCCAAGAGGGGAAATAAACAGTATGTGTTACCAACGTGATGAGCATTTGGGCCATCATTTTATGTTATCCCATTTTATAAGTTTTAGTTGTTTTTTAAATAAAATTATAATCATTTATCTGCAAAATGAATCCTATGAGATAAAATTTCTGTGACCTTTGACTTATGAGCTAGAGTGTCAGAAGACAAAGTGGAACAACAGCAAAATTCCAAACGACAGAAGATTGACATTCCAGCAGATGGAGAAGTAGAATTGTTGCTAAGTTTATAGATTTTA
>NW_028082819.1:0-716 GCF_014824575.4 Sturnira hondurensis
TCGAGAAGGAAAAATTGGTGTGGTGTGTACTCCAACCCATTTATTTGGGTCATGCTCTGCTAATTCCCAGGGTGTCAGCCAAGGCTATGGTGGCCTAGCTCAGGCCAGATACTGTCTTTGGCAAAGAGGGAAGTTAGTCCTCGGGCACAGAGAAGCAGGTGATGGGAAAGACAGTTGTTTGGGCAGCCAGCGGTAGCTTCCACAGCCAGGGCATGTGCCAGGCGTCAGCGTGGTGGGTATAAGACAAGGGTCATCAACCTTGGATCAGGGTCAGATGACTGTGTGCCCCTCGGCTAACATTTTTCTTCTCTTTCTCACAGCCACTCAGTCCCATATGACATCACGGCCAGGTGAGTTGCCAGTGACCTTCCTCAGATATGTCTTTTCTTTCTGCACCTCCACGCCTCTCTTCCTCACTCTGGCCAAGCCCCTGCCCTGTGAACGTGCCCATGTGCACGGGCTCTCTGCCATCTGTCCCTGAGATCCCTACATGTGGCATTTCTAGGACTCCATGTATTATTCATCCATTTGTGGTCTCCCCCAATACTTGGTTGCTGTCCCTAAAGATGGCCATCAATATTCCCAGGGAAGACCTCCAGTGACATGACATGGACACTGTCATATCCGGGCTGATGTACTTTTTGTAGGATAGTATACAGTCATAACCACTGGGGTCCTGTTGATGGCATATCAGACTTTGGTCTTCTCTCCTCCCC
>NW_028082820.1:0-1399 GCF_014824575.4 Sturnira hondurensis
TTGAAACAAAAGAGGCTTTTCTGAGGAGCAAAAAATATTCCGTTATGTTGAAAACATGCCATATATGTTTAGTAACACTATTTTTTAACATTTTGAGAAAATTGAAGGGGCCATGGACTTTAATGTTTTTATTTCAAGAGGGAGTTGACTCTTTTATATATACAGCCCAGAATTTCACTTAAGTAAAAAAAAAGAATGTGTTTAGTAATAGAATTGTTTAACATTTTTTAAAAAACACTCAAGGAAAAATGAAATGTTAACCTTTCTGAAAATTGAACAGAAGTTGGACAGTTCTCATGTTGGTTGTTTCTGAGAGGTTGAAGAAGAGACACACTGAGGAAGATGAGAAAAGCTGTGAAGGGTTGCTGGAGAGGAATTTCAAGAAACTCAANTGACATAATTTGTGCAAATATGAAAGGTCCAGTGAAAAAAGTATGAGTTAGGCTCCCCTCCTTTGGAAGGCTCTGCTTCTAACAGTTATCATGTTGATTCACCCATTTGCTAACCCAGGGAAGCATAACGAATTCCTTGTCAGATAGATGCCGCTAGAGATTAAATCACCTAAGAAAAAGAATTTACATTCAGTCAAAAAGAAACGGTATGGTTTCAGTAATAAAAGGTCTATGGGAAGAAAATCCGTGCGCTTTAAGAAAACTGCAGAGAAATTACAGAGCTCCCATTGTGGCACGTTCTGAAAGAATTAAGAGGAGATAGACTGAGCAAGATGAGAAAATGTGTCAAAATTTGGTGGCGAAGAATTTTAAGAAACAAAAGTTTACATGTGGCTAAGTGGAATAACACATATGATGATGAAGTAAGAATATCAAATATTCAAATATCAAAAATGCACTGAAAAGAGTGTGAATTGGATTCCTCTTTTTTCCAATAAAGGGAGGAAGTTTCTATGTACAAGCTGAGAAGCCAAATCCTATGTCTTCTGAAAAGAATTACATGTAACCGAAACAAGGTTTGGAAATCATCTAGTACTGGATGACATGGCACACACCAACGGCTCAAAACTTTTCATGACTCACAGGTTCTATGCACTGCTCCTCTACCAGGACAAGCTTAGAAGCCAAAACTTACATTCTCTAACAATAATTACATGTCAGCGAAAAAAAGTTTACAAAAAATCTATTCCTAACTGACATGGCAAACACCAACGGCTCAAAATATTTCATGACTCAAGGTTCTAGGCACTGCTCCTCTACCAGGACGAGCTTAGAAGCCAAAACTTACATTCTATAACAATAAATACATGTCAGCAAAACACGGTTTACAAAAATATCTACTCCTGACTGACATGGCACACACCAAAGGTTCAAAACATTTCATGACTCACAGGTTCTATGAACTGCTCCTCTACCAGGACAAGCTTAAAGCCAAAACTTACATTCTC
>NW_028082821.1:0-1454 GCF_014824575.4 Sturnira hondurensis
AAAGATATATAACGATGCCTTGGGCCTTTCAATGCACATTTATGTGGAGGCACGAGCAGGGAAGAGAATTATTTTGGAGATAATGTGCTGAGGTGGCAGGAGAAAATTTTGTGGAGAAACGAAGTTGGTCTTCACTGTTTATCTTCTCTGACATCATGGGAGAAATACTTTACCATTCTGAGCTTCAATTTTCTTGTTTGTAGAATCAGGTTTCCTTTTTTTTCTTTTCTTTTTTTTTATTAAAGATTTTTATTTATTTATCTTTAGAGGGGAAGGGAAGGAGAGAGGGAGAGAAATATCAATGTATGGTTGCCTGTCATTCGTCTGCTGCCGGGAACCGGGAACCGGAACTGGGAACCGGGAACTGGGAACTGGCTTGCAAACCAGGCATGTGCCCTGACTGGGAATCGAACCGTGATCGTGTGGTTCGCAGGCTCGCGCTCAATCCACTGAGCTACACTAGCCAGGGCTCCTTTTCTAAATATTAAATGAAATAACATGAAAATGCCTGGCACTGATTGGATACTTAACACATACCTGTTCATTCAGTCCCCTTCTTTTGCTCTGCCCCTAGGTAGAGCAAATTCTCTACCTATTGCTCACTGCAGCTATTTTGCATATTTCCATGTGGTGGCATCCATGCAGGACAATTGACAGAGAAGAAAGACACAGGCTGGGATGAACCATGTGGGAAAAAGAGAGGTCACTGAACCTCAGCTGTGCAGCCTCATTGCTCATGTCATTGACCCGCTGGGTCAGAAAGTTACATCTGAGAAGGAAGATTTAAAGAGCATTTGCTTCCAGGTTGCACATTATTTCCAATATCTCTTTCAGTTCTCATGGTGTCATTCTTCCCAGTTACAAATGGGGAAGTTGAGACTGGAGAAATAATACATTCAGAGATGTTTGTGTAGCTGGATCTTAAAGTCACAGGGGCCAAAGCCCATGTTCTCTTCACTATAGCAGACTGCCTTTCTGAGGCACAGGCTCTGACCTCAAAAAACTTGCCTTTCTAGTTTTTTGAGTAAACTCCTTTCTAGCAAGGGAGTTTAGCCTTGGGCCTGTGATAAAAGGAGACAGATTCCTGAGCCAAAGTCTGGGTTCATTGTTGGAGATACATTGATGAATGAAACATACAAACTCTACTCTGTTTTTGCAAGGTTTATAACTAATGATACAATAACAGAAAATGGAGAAGGAGAGAAGGCTTTCCTAAGTATGAAATGACACTTAAATTGTGATACGAAATATGAATAGAAATGAAGTGGGTAAGGCAGGTAAGATTGGAGGTGAGGAAGAGTCTTCTAGGTAGAAGAAATAGCATGTGCAAAGGCCCCGGGGTAAAAAAGAATGAAAGGTAGTTAGAGTTCAAAGATACAGAAGATATGACTGGAGAGGTAGACAGGGCAAGATCTTGGAGGGCATGAGTAGTGAGAGATTGTGTCATGACTAAA
>NW_028082822.1:0-587 GCF_014824575.4 Sturnira hondurensis
TATTCTCACAGTCAATTCCCTGCTTTGCTAGCCTCAGTGGAATTTGTCCTAGGTGACCAGTGTATGTTGAAAATCACCCTGAGAGAAGTTCAAAATAGGCCCTCTAGTTGTTTCTCTTTTTGTTTTTCTCTTGCAGATATGCACCCTGCAGGGGGGTCCTTGAGCCTGCCCTTCCTGTTTTGCAGAGCTTCCTTGTTGGTGGTGCTTTCGATCCTATAGGAGGTAGGGGCTGGATATGTCCTTCTCTTCCTGGAGGTTCAATCTCTGGGGAAGGGGCTCTGTCTGGCTATAAATAATCACAGGCACTCAACTGCCACCTATCCAGTTCCCAGCCCACTGCCTTTGCAACACAGTCCCCAGCTCTCCACTCTGCTCAGCCTCCAGCCTGCCAGCTGTTCCGGGCTGGGGCCAAGAAATCCCCTTGTTGTTCACCTTCCTGATCAATCTGCCCAGCTACACTCAGTGGGAGCAAACTGCCCCCTTAATCCTTTCCCCTGCTGACAGGGCAGCTGTACATGGAGTCCCTGACCAGCTTGCCTCAGCTCCCCTTTTAAAAACAGACTCTTTGGACACTCCTACTGCAGCAT
>NW_028082823.1:0-519 GCF_014824575.4 Sturnira hondurensis
TCAGGTGGAACGTGGTGGTGCCTGGCGGAAAGGTGAAGGCCCCCCAGGCGGATGCAACAACGTGGGAAAAAAACAACATATCAAAAGTGTGTCACCATGTGAAACATGGGCACCAGCTCTGTGCACAGCGGGCATGGACACACCTTCTCACACAAGCCCTACACGAATGGAGGCGGGGCTGGAGCCAACTCCAGAAGAAAAGCCTTGACCTTGTCAGTCATTGAGAAAGGGCCAGACCAATCAGGAAGCTGTCATGCGACTCGAGAAAAACAGCAAGGTAAAACAAGGAGTCCACGCTCAAGGACATAGCAAAAGACTGAAGTAGGAGTGGGTCGTTGGGAAGGGAAGAAGCAAATTACCACAGCAGAGAACATAAAGGGGACCACATGAGCCCCCAACTTCCTGAGGGCCTAGGGAATTGCTCCCAGAGGAACCTCGTGTGACCAGAGAGGACCAAGGGCTGCGCTGGACTGGACACACGTCCCACCCTTTTCCCTCTGGAATTCTCAGTCTCCCGCA
>NW_028082824.1:0-544 GCF_014824575.4 Sturnira hondurensis
CTGGTCATTTATACATGTTCCTTGACTAGTCCTTTCCCCTTCTCTCCATATTTGCAGCCATTTTCCCCCCTCTGGTCCCTGTCAGTCTGTTTCTTGTTTCCATACCTCTGGTTCTATTTTGCTCATTTTCTTTATGAGTAAAGAAAATGTTCATTACATTCATGTTATAGTGAGATCATAAGGTATTTGTCTTTCACCACCTGGCTTATTTCACTTACCATGATGCTCTCCAGTTCTATCCATGCTGTTGCAAAAGGTAGGGGCTCCTTTTTTCTTTCTCCTGCATAGTATTCCATTGTGTAAATATACCACATTTTTTTTGATCTACTTCTTTACTGATGGGCACTTAGGCCATCTCCAGCACTTGGCTATTGTAAATATGCTGCTATGAATATAAGGGTGCATAGGTTCTTTTGAATTGGTGTTTCAGGAGCCTTAGGGTATACCCCCAGCAATGGAATTGCCAGGTCAAAAGGCAGTTCCATTTTTAGGTTCTTGAGGAAATTCCATGCTGTTCTCCACAGTGGCTACACCAGTCTCCATT
>NW_028082825.1:0-674 GCF_014824575.4 Sturnira hondurensis
AGGGACCATCTCAGAGCCTGGTCACCTCATAGTCCCAGGCCTCAAATTATTTTTTACAAAAAGTTCTGCAAATACAATATCTAGCTATAATCAAAGATAACCAGAAATACAAAGATAAAAGACAAAAAAGAAAAATGCAGTGGAAATGATGGACAACAGATTTCCAAAGCTCCAGATACTGGAGTTGAGTTGTCAAAGGCTTAGAACCAGTATATTTATTTTGCTTATAAAGAACAAAAAGAAAAGATGACAAATTTTAACAGGTAACTATAAATCAAGAAAGAAGAAAGGAAGGAAAGAAAGAGAGAGGGGGGAGGAAGGAAGGAAGGAGGGAGGGAAGAAAGAAGGAAGGAAGGAGGAAAAGAGAAAGGAAAAGAAAGAATAGAATAAATTAGAATAGAATGGAATGGAATAGAATGGAATAGAATAGAATAGAATAGAATAGAATAGAATAGAATAGAATAGAATAGAAATGAGGGAGGGAAGGAAGGAAGGAAAGAAGGAGGAAGGAAGGAAGGGAAAAAGTGATCCTTAGATGTCTAATTCCAGACTTGGTGTAACCAAGACTGGCTTTATTATTTTGTCATAAACAACTAGAAAACTTGACAAAATATAGGAAAAAAACTCTTTTGAGACACCAAACAACTCACAGTGTAAAATTGTGATCCCTAAAC
>NW_028082826.1:0-713 GCF_014824575.4 Sturnira hondurensis
CTTCTGGGTCTCTCTTTATGGCCCTTTCTTTGAAGTCTATTTTGTCTGATATTAGAATTGCTACCGCGGCTTTTTTTTTCTTATCCATTTGCTTGGAAAATTTGTTTCCAGCCTTTCACTTTTAGTCTGTGATGGTCTTTTGTCCTGAGGTGGGTCTTCTGTAGGCAGCATATTTGTGGGTCATGCTTTCTTATCCATTCAGCTATTCTATGTCTTTTGATTGGAGCATTTAATCCATTTATGTATAAGGTTATTATTGATAGGCACTTATTCATTGCCATTTTTGTACCACAGTTCCTCTCTGTCTCTCTCTTTTCCTTCCTTTCCTTAAAGCAGCCCTTTTAGTATTTCTTGTAGAGCTGGTTTGGTGGAGGCATATTCTTTTAGACTTCTTTTGTCTTGGAAGCTCTTTATTTGGCCTTCTATCTTGATTGAGAGCCTTGCTGGGTAAAGTAGCCTTGGTTGTAGGCCTCTGGTTCTTGTTACTTGAAACATTTCTTGCCATTCTCTTCTTGCTTGGAGTGTTTCCATTGAGAAGTCAGTAGCTAACCTTATTGGGGCTCCCTTGTATGTTACTTCCTTTTTCTCCCTTGCTGCCTTTAGGATTCTCTCTTTGTCTTGAAATTTTGCCATTTTAATGATGATGTGTCTTGAAGTGAGTCTCTTTGGGTTCCTCTTGAATGGGACTCTCTGTGATTCCTGGATTCGTGTAA
>NW_028082827.1:0-525 GCF_014824575.4 Sturnira hondurensis
GCTCTCTCCTCCACCGTGTGGCCAGAGTATGCAAACCCGAATTAGGAAAGACTTGTGGGCATCCAAGGGGATCCAGCTGGACCTAAGATCCAGTGAGATATATCAAAGGTGTTCTTTTGTCCTTGTACAATTGTTTGTTTGAGAGACGACAGAAGAATAGCATTGCGCGGTAGCTTTTCGATCCAACCATCATTCGTGCTTTTGGTAGACATTTACCAGGTGCTATGCCCACAGAAAGACACTTCTCTTTAAGGCTGCACTTTTGCCCTGCGCAGTGATAAAACGGCAAGAAGAGAGCCCGCGCCTTCCTGTAGGCAACTGAGATCACCAGCAAAGCTTTTGCAAACCCCGTGGGCATCCCTCGTTCTTCAGATGCCTCAGTGAAACAGGCTTGACTCGGGGTTTGAAATCCCTGCACCAAGACACAACTTGTTTTGCTGGAACTCTGCAGTGTACCTCCACAGAGAGGAGGTGCAAGCAGACTCGGAAAAGACTATTCCTGAACATGAACTAAACAAGAATCAT
>NW_028082828.1:0-677 GCF_014824575.4 Sturnira hondurensis
TCTACATTGCATATTTTAAACTTTGTGCATAATTTTTATGTTTCTGCATTGCATATTTTAAACTTTTGCAGGGAAAATGGGTTATTTTTATGGCAGGAGAGAAAATTTTCATCTTATCAAACCTAATAACAACATATTTACTGTGTATTTCCTCTATGCCAAACCCATTGGTTCTATGAGGGACATAGAAATTCATGATGATCCTGGCTGGTGTAGCTCAGTGGATTGAGCGCGGGCCTGCAAACCACACGATCATGGTTTGATTCCCAGTCAGGGCACATGCCTGGGTTGCAGGCCAGTTCCCAGCAGGGGACGCACGAGAGGCAACCATACATTGATATTTCTCTCCCTCTCTCCTTCCCTTCCCCTCTAAAGATAAATAAATAAAATATTTTTTTAAAAAAAGAAATACATGATGGCTCTAAATAGCTCCAGTGTTTAAATACATTATCTTAGTTCAAATCCTCACAATGCATCCCTATATTGGTAGTTTCACAGAATTTTTAAAGATATTTTATTTATTTGCCTTTAGAGAGAAGGCAAAGAAGGTAGAAAGAGAGGGAGAGGAACATCAATGGGTTACCCCTCTCACTCCCCCCACGTGGGATCCAGCCCACAACCCAGACATGTGCCTTGACTTGGGATCAAACTGGTGATCCTTCGGTCCCTGGGACAAT
>NW_028082829.1:0-804 GCF_014824575.4 Sturnira hondurensis
GTGTGGGCCCTGCCACCTCAGTGTCCCCTTTGACCGGGGAGCACGTTTCCGGGGTCCATTCACCCTGAGGAGTCTCCGGTGGAGACTGGGGAGGTCAGCGAGGAGGGGGAGGGGCAACATTCCTGGAAAAGGCGTATTCGGGGGGCATTATCCCCGTGTAATTAGAAACAAAGCCCGCTTTCCTTGAAGCTTTAGAGAAAGCCAGGGGATGAAAACATCTGGCCTCCACGGGGAGCACGAGACGGGATCCCTGCTAGAGCCTGCAGCGACTCCGGGGTGAGGTGGAGGCACAGGGGTGTCGCCTGGTTCGCCCACTGTGTTTCTGAAACACCCCCAGGATGAAGGGGTGGAGACTCTCACATGGTGCTCATCACTGCACCCCAGTCTCATCACTGCACCCCAGTCTCATCACTGCACCCCCAGTCTCATCGCTGCACCCCCAGTCTCATCGCTGCACCTCAGTCTCATCGCTGCGCCCCAGTCTCATCGCTGCGCCCCAGTCTCATCGCTGCGCCCCCAGTCTCATCGCTGCGCCCCAGTCTCATCGCTGCGCCCCAGTCTCATCACTGCGCCCCAGTCTCATCGCTGCACCCCCAGTCTCATCGCTGCACCCCAGTCTCATCGCTGCACCCCAGTCTCATCGCTGCACCCCCAGTCTCATCACTGCGCCCCAGTCTCTAGACCTGGGCGTGGCACACACTGTGTGTTGGTGGATGAATTCACGAACGACAGAGAGAGTGAGTGAATACAAGAATGAACAAGCGTGAACCGTAGGGATGGAGACTGTGGAGTACCTTGCCAGAC
>NW_028082830.1:0-773 GCF_014824575.4 Sturnira hondurensis
GAACTTCCCTCTCAGGACTGCCTTCACTGTGTCCCATAGGTTTTGGGTTGTTTGAGATCATTTTCATTTGTTTCCAGAAGCTTTCTGATTTCTTCCCTAATTTCAATCTTGACCCATTAGTTGTGTAATAGCCTACCATTCAGTCTCCACGATTTTGGGTGTTTTGGTTTTTTTTCATTGGGGTTGGTTTCCAATTTCAGTCCCTTGTGATCAGAGAAAATGCTTGGTATGATATCTATTTTCTTGAATTTATTGAGACTCGTTTTGTGTCCTATCATGTGATCTATCTTTGAAAATGTTCCATGTGCGTTTGAAAAGAAAGTGTATTTAGCTTCTTTGGGATGGAGGGCTCTCTATATATATCAATTAGGTCCATTTCGTTTAGGGTGTCATTTAATGCTGCAATATCTTTGTTGATATTTTGTTTGGAAGATTTGTCCAATTTAGACAGTGGGGTGTTAAAATCTCTTACTATAATTGTGTTGCTGTCAATTTCCTCCTTCAGTTCCTCCTATATAATTTTCTTTATATTTTTGGGTGCTCCTATGTTGGGTGCATATATATTTACGATGTTAATGTCCTCTTGGTGGATTCTCCCTTTGAGTATTATGAAGTGACCTTCTGGGTCTCTCTTTATGGCCCTTCTTTTGAAGTCTATTTTGTCCGATATGAGAATTGCTACCCCAGCTTTTTTTCCTCGTCCATTTGCTTGGAAAATTTTTTTCCATCCTTTCACTTTTAGTCTGTGGTGGTCCTTTGACCTGAGGTGGGTC
>NW_028082831.1:0-1579 GCF_014824575.4 Sturnira hondurensis
ACATGTTCCTGAAAATCCTTCCCCGTTCTCCCTGCATTATCCCCTCCCACCTCCCCTCTGGTCCCTGTCAGTTTGTTCTTAATTTCAATGTCTCTGGTTCTATCTATTTTGTTTGCTTGTTTGTTTTGTTGATTAGGTTCCACTTATAGGTGAGATCATACATTATTTATTTCTCACCACCTGACTTATTTCACTTAGCATAATATTCTCCATGCCATTGCAATGGGTAAAATTTTCTTTTTTCTGGCTGCATGGTATTCCATTGTGTAAATGTTTTATCCTCCCTCCTGATGAGTCCTTGGGCTGCTTCCATATCTTGGCAATAATAAATAATGCCGCAATGAGTATAGGGGTGCTTATGTTATTTTGAATTTAGTGTTTTGGATTTCTTCATACAAATTCCCAGGGGGGGAATCACTGAGCCACAGGAACTTCCATTTTTAACTTTATGAAGTAACTCTACACTGCTTTCCACAGTGGCTGCACCAATCTGCAATCTCAACAACAATGCAAGAGTGTTCCCCTTTCTTCACGTCCTCACCAGCAGTTGTCATTAGATGCTTTATTGATGGTAGCCATTCTTATAGGTGTGAAGTGGTATCTCATTGTGGTTTTAATTTACATTTCTCTGATGGTTAGTGACATTGAGCATCTTTTCATATGTCTGTTGGCCATCTGTATTCCTCTTTGGAGAAGTGCTTACTTAGGTCCTTTGCCCATTTTTTAATGGCTTGCTTGGTTTTGGGTGTTAAATTTTGTAAGTTCTTTATAAATTTTAGATATTAAATTCTTATCAGATGTATTGCCAAATATGTTCTTTCATTCAGAATATTGTCTTTTTTATATTGTTGATGGTTTTTGTTTGCTGTGCAAAAACTTTAGTACAATGAAGCTCCATTTCCTTTTTTTATTATGTTTCCCTTGCCTGAGGAGCTACATTAGAAAAAATATTGCTATAAGCAGTATCTGTGATTTTACTGCCTATATTTTCTTCTATGATTCCTATAGCTTCAAGTCTAACATTTAAATCTGTAATCAATTTTAAACTTATGTGTGTGGCATAAGAAGATGGTTTCATTTCATTTTTCTATGCACATCTATTTAATTTTCCCAATACCATTTATTGAATAAACTCTCTTTATTTATTTGTTTGTTTTCAGAGAAAGGGAGGGAGAAAGAGAAAGACAGAAACATAAATGTTTGGTTGCCTCTCACACACCCCAAGCTAGGGACCTGGCCTGCAACCCATGTATGTTCCCAGACTGGGAGTAGAACCGGCAACCCTTTGGTTCACAGGGCAGTGTTCAATTCACTGAGCCACACCAGCCAGGGTTGAACAAACTATCTTTATTCCATGGTATGTACTTACTTCCTTTGTCATATATTAATTGACTAAAAAGGCATGGATTTATTTCTGGGCTCTCTATTGTGTTCCATTGATTCATGTGTCTGTTTCTATGCCAGTACCAGGCTGTTTTCATTACTACAGCCTTATTGTATAGTTTGATATTATGTAGAAAGATTTGCAATATTGATAAAAGAAAAAATTCACTATTTTTTCTTTGGTTTTCTGTGCTGC
>NW_028082832.1:0-764 GCF_014824575.4 Sturnira hondurensis
AGGGGGGGGGGGGCGGGAATCCAAGCAGGAAGTGTGCTCCCTACACTTCGCCGGATGTTGTTTGCTACACGTGGAGCTGAAAAAGCAGCTCGGGTGAAGACGCGAGACAGAGAACGGCTACAAAGTCAGTCTGCACTGACATGACTGCCATTGCAGACACAGGTGACGTGCAGCCCTAAGACACGCTGTGGGTATTAAATCTGGACCCCGTGCAGTCCTCGGTTTCTGTCGGTGCCCGGCAGGGGAAAGGCAGGTAAGAAGGCTTGGCGGCCTGGGCTCCGTGCGAGGTCTGCCCTGGCTCCAGGCAGAAGAACACTGTACTTCTGCCCTTTGACACCCGAGTTTCTATCTGAGGTTGGTTTCACAAACGGCTCCACTGTGTGGAAAGCCCTGGTCTGGAGGGCAGGCAGCACGAGGAGGTGGGAGGAGCGCTCGCCTGCAGCGAGCTGCCTGCCTTTACTCCACCGGGTCTGACAGTGACCAGCTCTGTGACACAGAACGACCCGGGCTTCTCCTTTGTTGGGAGAAGACTTCTCCACTGTTAGGCCCGGGCTTCCCCTCGCCCCCTGGTCATCCTGGGGCCTGGCCACCTGAGCCAGGCCCTGGGGAACAGGCGGTGGTGGCTGCTATTCCTGGCATGGGGCCCGGTGTCCCAAGGAGCCACCAAGGGGAATGTGGGTAACGAGCCCTCCCCTAGATGCACACCTGCTCCCTAGCCCCTGAGGCCACACCCCAGTTCTGGGCAAGCGCAGTGTGTCTACACC
>NW_028082833.1:0-2525 GCF_014824575.4 Sturnira hondurensis
GCCACGGGGAAGCAGCTGCGGCCGAGGCTCTGCTGAAGGGGCTTAAAGTAACAGCAACACAAACACCCATGGGTGCGCGGAAGGCAGCCTCTCCATTCTAGGTCCCTCCGGGGCGTAAATCCTAGGGTCTCCTGTGCCCCCACCCTGGGAAGCGCTGCTCTGAGTCTCCATCTGCTGTCGTCCCCAGGCCACTTCCGCAGACTCCCAGCTGGGAGGCCGCAGGGGACTTAATCCCAGGGGACAAAGAGCAGATCCAGGGGAGGGGACATCTACCAGCTTGTGAGAGCGTCACCGGCCAGACCCAAACTTCAGGGGCTCACGGAGCAGCCCCTCTGGCCCCCTGCCCCACTTCTTGTCCTTGTGAGGGTGGTGGGAGCTACCCCCCTTGGAGGAAGAAAGGGGGTCGTCCCTGGACAGGAGGGCGGTCACAAGGAGGGCGGACTGCCCCCCTCTCTTTGTCACGCCCAGACAACACCCCTCCGCCCTCCGTGCCCAGGGAGTCGTTCTGTGCCCTGCATTCCCTTCTCGTTGCTGAGTCCTGCTCGCCCGTGTCCGCGGTCCCTCACCCACTCCTTCTGCAGACAGGTCCGGCCTTTTTGTCGACCCCTGACCCTGGAAGACTTCCCCACGAAGACACGGCCAACGCAGGAGGGAGTCAGGAGCCGGGGCGGAACAGGCTGAACCTCTCTGACAGTCCACCAGGGTCCCCTCGGCTTTGGCACGGGGACCCGCCTCAGAATGGGGGTGTGATGGGTTATCTGAGTAATGGCTTCTCAAACTGTTAGGGGAACAGTCGTCTGCTTATCAGGCGTACCACAGCCCGAGGCTGACACCAAGGGGGGATTCAGCTAAGTGGATCAGTTAAAAAAAATGTAAAGAAAGGAAGAATATTTTTTTAAAAAATCCTGTAAAACAAAAGGGGAAGCCAGGTTCTGGAAAAGGGTCCCAAGGGAAAATTTCAGCCCGAAATCAGTACTGGAGGGACCGGAGCCTGGCCTTTTCCTTCCTGGAAGACAAAGGAACCCGTTTAGAGAGCAAATTCCTGTTTGATTAACTCAAGCGATTGATCTCAGGGGTGCGGGACAGGGTGTGGGACAGGGCACGGGTGGAGGGCCGACAGGGGAGTGGGGTGCTGTGGGTGGGTGGCCCCGGGTCGGGGGGAGAGGCTCTGGGGGCTCTCCGCAGGGCCTGCCTTTGGCCTCCGTCCCGGCCCTGTGATCGTTTGAGGCCGGACTTGACTCTCTGGCTTCCATCAAGGGCAGAGGGGTCAGAGCTCTCAAGGACCCCACTGAGGAGCAAGGGGAGGGTCCGGGTGTCAGATCAGATGCCAGCTTCTGTGACTCGGCGTTAGTGGAGCCTGGTGATCAGGAGTCCATGAGGCCACCGTGTGGGGACGTGTGTCCCGATTCCTGGTCACAGGGCTTCCTCGGGGTCCCCTGAGGTCAGAGCTGGGGTGGAAGGTCTGTCTTTCTTCTGGTGAACGCATCTCATTTCAGTTTGGATTTTGGATATATTTTAGGGACTTGGGGGTTTGCTTCATCAGTCCTCACTTTGTAGGTCACTGTTCAGTCCCCTCCAGCCCCCCTGCCCCCACTGCGGTGGTCCCAAAGACTGGCCCGGTGGGGAGACACGACCCACCTCCCTTCCCTGACACACGCACGACCGACCCACCCAGTTTTGCAAACAGAGCCCTGGCACCCCCTCCTGGCAGGACGGGGCTGGTCCCATTCCCAGTCCCCAGCCCTGGCTCCGGACTCAGTCTCCAGTCCTGACGATTGTCACTTTGGAAAAGGCTGATAACCCTCCGGTTGCCGCCCCCACCTTCGAGGCACAGCGTCAAAAAGCGGGTGGGCGTGCATTCTGGGCGGGTCCCGGGCGGAACCTGTGTGCCTACTAAGGAGACGCTCTGGCCTCTCGGGCCCCGCCCCCCACTGGCCTCTCGGGCCCCGCCCCCCCACCGCCCCCCACCGCCGGCAGTAAGCAGAACAGAACGATTTGATGTTTCTATCTATTGCAAAGCCATCACCACGATGTCTCATTAACATCCATCAGTGCACAGAGTTACAATGTTTCTCCTGTGAAGCAATTGGCCGGGCCTACCGCCTTTAGCAGACAGGCCGGCCTGATCCTGCCCCCGAATCCAATTTTCTAGAAAGAAACCAAGAACCCACACATGGGTGCGTTCTCTCTCATTTCAAAGAATTGGAACCCTGCCCGCTCCCTCCCTGTGTCATGACCCCGATGGCCATGCCAGCCCCGTGGGGGTCTAGGAGGAGAGTTCTCCGCTATAGTAGCTCCCTGTCTGGGGGCGACACGCATGCCGCCGGTGGAAGTCCCCAGAGCCTCATTATTACGGCCCCCCAGGCTGCCAGGCGGGCCGCCCTGGAAGGAGGTTTAATGGTCCGGCGGTGGCCGGGCCCCTCCCCCGGTTAGATGCAGCCTGGAGGGATAGCTTGTTTCCACTTCTTTCCCCCCTCCCTTCCCCCACCTTTCCCCCTCCTTGTTTCCACTTCTTAATAGAATGT
>NW_028082834.1:0-1674 GCF_014824575.4 Sturnira hondurensis
TCCTAACTGTAGCTCTAGCCCTACTGCAAACCCTAACCCTATCACTAACATTCACCTAGCCCTAACTCTATCACTAACTCTAACCCTAACCCTGACAGTATCCTAACCATAACCGTAAACTCAGCCCTAGCCCTAAAACTAACCCTAACCCTAACCCTAATACTAACCATAACCCTAACTCTAGACTTATCCCTAGGCCTAATCCTAACCCTGACACTAACTCTAACCCCAACCCTAGACCTAACCTTAACCCTACCCCTAATTCTAGCCCTAAAACAAACACTAACTGTATACCTAATCCTAACACTACCCCAAACCTGAGCTCTAGCCCTAGTTCAAGTTCTAGACCTAACCCTAGCCCTAACCAAACCCCTAACCCTAACACTAGCCTTAACCCAATCACTAACCCTAAACCTAACCCTAGCCTAAACCATAGCCCTAGCCCTAATGCTAACACTAACCCTAAACCTACCCCTCACTCTAACACTAACCATGGCCTTAGCCATAGCCCTAACCCTGACCCTAAACCTAACCCTAATACTAACCTTAGCCCTAGCCCTAGCCCTAGTTTAGTCCTAGTTCTAGACCTAACCCAAGCCTTAACCCTTACCCTTGCCCTAGACCTAGCCCTAACCCTAACCCCAACCCTAAACCAAGACCTAACCCTATCCCTATCAATAGCCCTAGCCCTAACCCTATCACTAACCCTTACCCTACAACTAGCCCTTATTCTAACCCTAACCCTATCCTCAACTTAACCCCTAACCATAACCCTACTCCTAGTCCTAGCCTAAACCTAGCCCTAACTATAACCCTAGTTCTAAGTCTAATCCTAAAGCTTACCCTAGCCGTAGCCCTTGCACTCATCCTAACCCTAAACCTAACAGTATCATAACTCTAAATCTAACCCTAACCCTAAATGAAATCCTAAACCTAAACCTAGCCCTAGCCAAAACCATAAAGATAACCCTATTCCTAATTCGAACTCTAACCCTAATCATAGCTCTAGGACTAACACCCAACCCTAACACTAACTCTGGCCCAAATACTAACCCTAACCCTAACAAAAACCCTACTTAAATGTAACCCTGATTCTAACCCTAACCCTAATTATAGCCCTAACTATAAACATAAACGTAAGACTAGGACTAACCCTAATACTAGCCTCAAACCAGACCCTAACCTAACCCTAACCTTAGCCCTAACCCTAAACCTAATCTGAAACCTAGCCCAAACCCTAACTGTAATGCTAACCCTAAACAAAACCCTAACCCTAGCCCTAGCCCTAACCCTAACCCTAGACCTAACCCTAAAACTACTTCTAGCCCTAGCCCAAATTCTAACCCTAACCCTAACCCTAGACCTAGTCATAGCCCTAACTGTAATCTTAAACCTAACACTAGACCTAGCCCTAACCCTAGCCCTAACCCTAACCATAGACCTAATCCTAACTGTAAACCCAACCCTAGCTCTAGCCCTAGCCCTAATCAAAACACTAACTAAAGACCTAACCCTACCACTAACCCTAATCTTAAACGTAAGCCTTACCCTAACAGTAAATGTAACACTAACCCTAACCCTATCAATAGTCCTATTTCTATCCCTAAATCTAAACCCAACCCTAGACTTAGACCTGACCCTGATTCCAACCCTAACCCTAACCCCAGCCCTAAC
>NW_028082835.1:0-1817 GCF_014824575.4 Sturnira hondurensis
AAAAATAATTTTAAAACAACCAAGCTTGTGCCTACACAGAACAGACTTACAGTTGGCAGAGGTGAAAGGCAGAGGTGTGTGTGTGGGGGGGGCAAAATGGGTGGAGGGGGTTAAAAAGTACAAATATACACATCCTGGAAATATACAGTGTGATGACCATCTTGATAATACTCTTTTATATGTGAAAGTTGCTAAGAAAGTAGATCTGGAAAGTTTTCATCAGAAGGAAATAATGTGTACCAATGTGTGCTGATGGATAGTAACAAAACTTGGGGTGGGGGTTCCTCCAGGAGCCCCTGCACTCCCACCTGCCTGCTCCCGAACCACTGAATTAAAAGGCTGCAGGAACATGTCTGATGTTTGGACTGCGTCTGGCCAAGGCCAGGCTTCGGGAAGAGACCAAGTGTTTCTGAGAGGGGTTACCATGAGAGTGGAAGGGGTCTCAACCAGGAAACTGGTCTCTAAGCACCATCAGACGGGCCTGTCCCCCAGAACCCAGCACGTTCTGACAGTGGAAACGTTCTCTTCTGCCACTTGGACCTTTGGTGCGTTTGGGGAAGAGTGCCTGGACGTGTAGGAACAGGACGGGCCACGTCTCCAGAAGGCTGTGGTGTTCGTGTTCAGGAAGGAACAAGGAAAGCCTTGCCGCTCCCCTCCCCCCCCCCCCCCCCCCCCCAACAACAAGGGGAGTTNCCCCCCCCCCCCCCCCCCCCGCCAAATCACAGTGATCTGTGTTCAGACACAGCCTAGGGACAGTGGGAGGGGGAGGCTTTTGGAGACTGTACCTAGGTGGTGGTGGCACCAACAACTTAGCCAGCGGCAATGGTGGCAAGTTCAGACCTCCACACCCACCTAAGGAACAGGTGACCTAGACCTTCTGCTCCACTGTGACTTATCCAAGTGTGGCGCTTGGGGTAAGGGGACACAGATAAGGGTGAGGTACATGTCATTGTGGAAGACAGCGGGGGCGGGGGATGGTGAGAAAGCATAGAAGTTGAAGAGGTCAGCCACAAAGGAACTTAGAAGTTCATATACAAATGCTTCTTTTTTTCTGTAGAGTTAAATGTTCAAGGTCAAAGGATAGGATTAGGGTTAGGGTTAGCATTGGGGTTAAGGTCTAGGATTTAGGATTTTAATAGTGATAGACAGTATATAATTGTAAAATTTGTAATAGTTCATAACCTCACTAATGGATTAATAATGCTGGTTTTCCTAAATTTTCATCATTTCCAAATGTGAAGACTCTTAAATTTTGGCAATCTGATGGGTAAAACATGGTATCTCATTTTTGTTCCAATTTATATCTACTCCTTTGAAGGCAAACTTCTTTTGTATATATACTTTTTTCCTCCCCTAGAAATTGCCTATTCATGATCTTTGCTTATTTTTCTGATAGACTTTTAGTCTATTTCACATTCAGTTGCAGAAAATCTTTTATATTTGCAACATTGATCTTTGTCATATTTCAAAAGACCATCTCATTTAATATGGATACATTTCTGCAAGGAACAATTCATCTATCTCCGTGAATGACTGACGAGTAGCTGGTCCCACCTCCTGAAGGACTGAAAACGTACACACCTCCCTTGACAAAACTTAGGAATGCAGCCCCAAGACGGATGTTCCTGTTAGTAAATCAAGTGGGGCTCTGAAATATTAAGATGTGGGTTATTAACATGCTCATTTTTAGCAGAGCATTCATTGGTTTAAAAAATAATAAGCTGGCTGCTTTAGGATAAGGATTGGGCTCATCATTTTTCTGATTTCAAAGACTCTTGAATCTTTCTAAACTGCCATAATGAGTTTCTTCATTTAAG
>NW_028082836.1:0-511 GCF_014824575.4 Sturnira hondurensis
TTCCGCCTGTGATTGGTGAAAATGAATGAAAGATAAATTCTTTTTTTAAAAATTTGCTTATTTTGGAAAAAGAGTAAGAGAAAAGTCAGTTTCCAAGAAAAATGCCATAATATAATTTCTAAACTTTTTTCTGAAAAGTTAAAAATAATTCCAAAATTCTACTGGCTAGGAAGGCATCAGATTGATTATTTATGTGTTTCAAATTGCACTAAGATTAAAGTAGATGATAGAGACTTTGTTTTTTGTTTTTTTGTTTTTTTTAGGAGCTGAATTTTTTAAAATTAATTAATTAATTAATTTTATTTAATTATTTTTCACGTACAGTTTTCTGTCTATTACTCCCATCCCATCCCACCCCCCATGCTCGACACAAGGAGTTAAAAAATAATATATTTTTCATAATATAGATTTAATAGTGGTATATTCACTGCATCAAACAATGAAATTTAGTTTGGTACATCACTAGCTTGGTGTTATGAGAAGTTCTGAAATTGAAACAAAGCATATCAGA
>NW_028082837.1:0-1400 GCF_014824575.4 Sturnira hondurensis
CCAGCTTTACTGGTCTGCCATTCTGTGTCTGGGAAGGTGTGGCCCCATGTCATGGAGCCAATATTCTCTAAAATTTCAGCCACGCACAGTAACCTGGGGAACCTGCCCCCAGTTACATCTTGGGGGAGGGGAAGTCCCTTCAATCCCCCTGGCTCAGAGCATGGCCACAGCTACTTAACATATCTATGCAGCCAGTTCAAGCTTATAGAAATGTTAAAGGACCATGCCAGAAGTTAGCTGCAAAGCTAGCTGTTGCTGTACAAAACAGCTCTCAATGGCCCTTTTCCATTTGTCCCTTCCCCCCACTGACACCTGAAGGCAGGGTTTTAAGGGGTGAGGACATGTTATATGTTTTTCTTATATTTCCTGGGTACCCTGAGTTCTGCGCCCCATTCAAAATTCCTTTTGGGGGGGGCCCATTCTTGCCTGTACCCTGATATACTTCCACTTGTCCCCAGCTAGTAATCTTTAGCAGTATCCCAGGTAGATGGTTGCTTTCCCAGAAGCCAGGATGTGACCTATTTATCTGTAGTTTCTGAAACCAAAGCTTTAACATATACATCACTTGCTAGGCTTATAACTTTTTACCTTAAACTAAAGTTTACCAATTCTTGAGTCCCCTGTCACTGTGACCCCAACTCATGTCTCAGTTTAGTCTTTAATGCTATCAGTACTTATTGCTGAATAAGACTTTTGTTGTGTTTCAGTATCATTCAAGTCCTTTTATGTTTAACTTAATTTAGTTCCTTAACTACATGCAGCCTGAATGCTCCAGAGAGGTCCTGATGTCACTACCACAACAATCTGTTTACAAGGGCCCCTGCAGTCATGGTAACTTTGTGGAATTGACAGGGGACTCAAGACTTGCAGAATTTTAGCTTAAGAAAAAAGTTATAGGTCTAGCAAGTAATGTGTAGGTTANAAATCAGCTAAGCTCCTTGGGCAATGCTAAAGATTACCATGTGGGGAGAAGTGGAGGTATTCCCAACATTGTGTTCCAGGGAGAGACAGATGACCACTGCCCTTGAGAAGAGCTAATTGCCCCGGACAGAAATGTTGCTGCTTCCTTCACCCAATCCTCCTTGAAACTCAAAGCCCACACTGCACCTTATTGATTTCCTCTTCTAAAAAGTCTGGCCTAGAAAGAGAAGGAAATGTGGTCTGTTAGGGTATGAACCCACAATCTTCTCAGGTTACTGGCCATCTGAATAAAGCACCCAGAAAAGATTCAATTGCTCATTGTTTATTTGGTTTGGTAGTGAGAGGCACCCCGGACACCGGGGTCTTTTCCAGTTACAGAATTGCTCTGTTTTCTTGGTCAATAATATTGTTGTGTATGGGTGTTCCAGAGACATTTTGATTGTTCATTGCTTTTTCATTTGTAGATTTTGTAAATGTGT
>NW_028082838.1:0-984 GCF_014824575.4 Sturnira hondurensis
CCTGCCAGTCACAGGCGTGCCCCGCGGCAGCCCGTGTGCTTGGGTCTTGGTGACCGGAAGGCTCTGTGGTCCCTTTCGGAAGCAGGCCCGGGGCGTCCCTGTTGGCTCCGGAAGAGCAGGCCTGCGCTTTGGCCACAGCGATGACCGGCACTGTCCTCACCCTCTGCCGGCGGGAAGGTCGGTGCCAGGTGTCCTGACATGCCAGTGACCAGCGACGGCTTGAGGGGTCGGCTTGACGGCGGGGCCTTCTTGTTGGGCTGCGCTAACCTCCTCATTCTCAGTCACCCCGGGGCGGAGGCACTTGGCGGGGAGCACACACCAGACTCGCCCAGAGGGCTTGTTAACCTGCGGCAGAGCCCCCTCCCGAATCTCCGTCCAGTGGGTCCGGAGAAGGTGCATGTCTAAGAGGCTCCCAGGGGACGCTGGGAGCACGCCGTGAGAATTGCCGTTGCCCGCAGTTCATCCCTTAATTGCTTTTAAAAGCACGTTACTGATTTCAGAGAGACAGAGACAGAAGGGACCTGCCGCAGGCAGCCTGACCAGGGTCAGACCTGCCCCCTTGGGACCTGCCCGGAGCAGGAATTGGCAGCTTCTGGCGCTGCAGCTGGCCCAACCGCCCGGCCAGGGCGCCAGCGTGGAGTGTCTTCAGACTCCAGAGCACGCGCGTCTCCCAAAGGCCAGCCCCTGTCGCTGGTCTCCAGGCCGGAGGTGGGGTGCACGTCTGCGCCACTGGGGTACTGCGCAGTGGGCCCGGCACCAGCGGTGTCTCCGCCCCTTGGACCTGAGGGCCCTGTCTGCAGGCCATTGTCCTCCCCGAAGTCCGGGAGGAAGCGGCTGTTGACGCAGCACGCTGGGCGCCGGGCGGCGTGGAGCTCGGTGTCAGAGGGCGAGGCTGAGCGTGGCAGCCTGCTGCCGCCCTGGGCCCCACTCCCGGAACGCCACCCGGAGACAGCCACCACCGAGAACACAGAACATCTGGGAACT
>NW_028082839.1:0-892 GCF_014824575.4 Sturnira hondurensis
GAAATACGGAAAACTTCATAGTTTTCCAGAGGAAAGCATATCAAAATGTAGATGTGGAAGTACGTATGCTTTGTAGCAGACTCTCTTGTGATGATAGAAGCGAGCCTGAAATGAATGCTCCATTTTTGGTCACCTAGTTCATATTTCTTTGAGACAAGCATAGGGAAACTTTGGAACTTAACCAAATCAAGGTGGCAATACACATATTCAACACAACCGTTTCTGAGAAAACAATGTGGACAGTGTTTCTAACACCAGGATAACAGTTCTGTTTCAGACAAGCTAAACTGAGTAATGTTGTGGATCATGTACATCAGCTTTTTCACTGCTGCTTAAGTATTCCCAAATCGTCCCGTTCTAACTAAGTTGGAGAATGGAGAAAAGACAACTCAAATCACGTTTTCTCTCTGGAAGGAATCAGCAGGAAGGTACCTCCATGTAACTTTAAAGGTAGGGGAGCATCTACTGAAAGGTTCACTGAAACACATTCTTTAAAGAAGAAAATAACAAGGAAGAACAGACATTCATGTACTCTGCAGTACCTGCTTCGAAGAAACTCCTTTATAAATTTCAACATGTAAAGCAGATGCGCAGTTTACTTCTTTCACACAACTGAGCTTCCCTGTGTTCTAACCACTATGAAATGTTGGGAACTTGGGAAATCTCTTGGAATGAACAAGTTCCTTCCAAAAATTTTTTGAGGAAAACTGTCTGAAAGGATTCCAACCGTAGTGCAGTGAACTCCTTTTAGAGGTACAGAAATGCAATATCCTTTAAAATACTTCAATTTTTCTGGCAGTTCTGAGAAAGTGTTTTTGAGCGTGAACACGTTTCCTCTTAAATTTTATACCAAAACATTCACCAATTCACTTGTTTTCGCACATAGGAATCA
>NW_028082840.1:0-1027 GCF_014824575.4 Sturnira hondurensis
GAAATATTTCAAGTAATGAGAACCAGAGGCCTACAACCAAGGCTACTTTACCGAGCAAGGATCTCAATCAAGATAGAAGGCCAAATAAAGAGCTTCCAGGGCAAAAGAAGTCTAAAAGAATATGCTTCCACCAAACCAGCTCTACAAGAAATACTAAAAGGACTGCTTTAAGGAAAGGAAGAAAAGAGACAGAGAGGAACTCTGGTACAAAAAAAGGCAATGAATAAGTACCTATCAATAATAACCTTAAATGTAAATGGTTAAATGCTTTAATCAAAAGACATAGAATAGCTGAATGGATAAGAAAGCATGACCCACACATATGCTGCCCACAGGAGACCCACCTCAGGACAAAAGACCATCACACAATAAAAGTGAAAAACTGCAAACAAATTTTCCAAGCAAATGGTCAAGGAAAAAAAAAGCCGGGGTAGCAATTCTAACATCAGACAAAATAGATTTTTTAAAAAGTGCCATAAAGAGAGACCCAAAAGGTCACTTCATAATACTCAAGGGAAAAATCCACCAAGAAGACATTAATATCGTAAATATATATGCACCCAACATAGGATCACCCAAATATATAAGAAAAATCTTAGAAGACTTCAAGAAAGATATTGACAGCAACTCAATTATAGTAGGGGATTTTAACACCCACTGGCAAAAATGGACTGATCTTCCAAACAAAATATCAACAAATATATAGCTGCACTAAACAACACCCTAGATGAAATGGACTTGACTGATATGTATAGAGCCCCTCATCCCAAAGAAGGGCTGGGATGAAGGGCTAATATTCTTCCCAGAATAGACATTCTTTTCAAAAGCACATGGAACATTTTCAAATATAGACCACATGATAGGACACAAAAAAAGCCTAAAAAAATTCAAGAAAATTGAAATCATACCAAGCATTTTCTCTGACCACAAGGGACTGAAATAAGAAACCAACGCCACAGGAAAAAACCCAAAACACCCAAATCATGGAGACTGAATGGTATGCTATTAAACAATGAATGGGTCAAGA
>NW_028082841.1:0-681 GCF_014824575.4 Sturnira hondurensis
TTAGGTTCATAGAAAAATTGAGCAGACAGTACGGAGAGCTCCTATACATCCCTCACTCCACCCCCAACACACAGCTCCCCTCAAAATCAACATCCCACATAGCGTGGCAAACGGATCCAGATGAAGAACTACACCGACGTGTTATTATCATCCAAAGTCCATGGTTCACATTACGGTTCAGAAACTGTGGGTCTGACAAACGTATGATGACATGCGACATCCCATACAGAGTGGTTTCCAGGTCCAAGGTCCCTCTGTGCTCTGCCTGTGTATCCTTCCCTCTTCTCAAGGGAAGGATACTTTTAATGTCCCCATAGTTTTGCCTTTTCTCCAGTGTCAGATAGTTGGAGTCATACAATGTGTAGCCTTTTCAGGTGGGCTTCTTTCACTTAGTAACACGCACTTAACTTTCCTCCACGTCTTTTCGTGGCTTGACAACTCCTTTCTTTTTAGCGTCGAATAATATGCCATTGACTGGATGTACCGCAGTTTCGCCATTTCAATTTAGTTCTCACAGAAGAGATCTCTTTCTTTTTGTACTCCAAGTTCATTGGTTTACAGAATATGAATCAAATTACTCAAACACAATAACAAGTGAAAATGGCAAAACAGGTTTGGAGCAAACAATGATCGGTGACATTAGGTAAACCTACACGAGCCAGAGCCTGCGGTTAGTGGGCA
>NW_028082842.1:0-557 GCF_014824575.4 Sturnira hondurensis
TGGGCACATCCCCCTGCTGACGGCTGCTGTCTAGGGCACAGAGACTGTGGGAAGGGGCAGAGGGTGAGGGTGATGCGTCGCATGTGGGGACAGGAAAGCAGGCGTCTGAGATGTGGGTGTGACCTGGGCCGGGTCTGAAGGGAGGCTGGGTGACACTGTGGGGACCAAGGGGGACTGAAGAGCTCCACTAGAAGTTCGCAGGGGGAGGGGGGGGATGCTCCGCCCAGACCTGGTCACATGACCCCAGAGGGTGGGGATTCCTGTCTCCAGGGCAATCCTCTGAGCAGCACTAACCTCTGTTCCCAGTGCATTCTGTACCTTCGTTGCAGCCTGTTCCACTTGTCTTGTATTGAGGGTCCTGAAACCCCCTGTGTCCCACGTGGCTGGGGATGGGGGAGGAGAGGGCTGCTATCCCTGAAACAGGAAGATGGCACCCAGGTCACACATGCCTGAGAGAGGCAGACGCTGATCAAGGTTCCCCTCTCATTCCCTGGGTCAGCCCCTGGCTTATTCTTTCATCCACATCCCAGTTCCTCTCCATCTACAGAGGCGCCCCA
>NW_028082843.1:0-1517 GCF_014824575.4 Sturnira hondurensis
GTTCTGCGATGTTTAAAAAGGGGGTAACATCTGTCAGCAGTGAAATGATAACACCCACTTTCTGGCAAGCCATCCTGAAGGCCACAGCACAGTTGGTCCCGGGGTGGCAGCGGGGTGAGGAGCTGCTGCCCTGGACCTCCGCCGTTGCCACATCACGTGTCCTTCCTCTCAAGTGGTCTCACAAAGTGTTCAAGTCCTGAAGCCTTAGGCCTAGGTGACGTATCAGAGAAAGAGGAGCACCTTATGGAAAACTTACATTTATTAAACGGGTAGAATAAAAAATGGAGAGAGGAGGGCCAGAAGTAGAAGGACCAGGACAGAGAGGTAGATAAAAAAAAAATGAATCAATACACAGAGAGGGGAGCTTAGCAGAAGCTCTCTGCACCACTGCTGATGCTCACTCAGTCACTGTGCGGCATGCCCTAGATATTTACTGAGTGCCTACCACATGCCAGGTAGGCCTGGGAGCAGGGATGCAACAGTCAAAGATAGATTGTTGATGGATAACAGGCAATAGAGGGACAGACAAATAGCCAGCCGTAGATACATAAAGATGAGTCCCAGACAAAAGCCTTGTCCTCGTGGTGTTTCCGTTCTAGGGGAGGGAAGACAACCAATGAAACAGTCCGAGTGTTGGGTGGTGAGAGTGCTGTGAGGAGCGGGACGGGGTCGGGGGTTGCCCGGGGGGCTGCGGAGGGGCTGCTGCAGCGTAAAAATGCTGACCGGGGGTGTCCTGCTGAGAAAGGGGCCCTTGGGCAGAGACTAGAGGGAGGCGAGGGAGGGAAGTGTGCACTGAGTGGAAGATTATTCCAGGCAGGCGGACGGACAAGCAGGAGGGCCCTGAGGTCGCTCGAAGTTTTTAGAAACTACCGAGGAAGCCATTGTGGCAGAAGCTGAGGGGAGAAGGGAGAGCATGAAGCAGAGCAGAAGGGGTCTGAGAGGTGACATGGCAGTGACAGCAGAAGGGGTCCTGTCCCCAAGGAAACAAGTTCCTGCTGATGTCCATGAAAAGCTGGCGCCTTTGGTAGCAGGAGTCACCCCGGTAGAAAGCTCCAGAACACACACACACACACATGCCCAGTGGAGCGCAGGTGTTATTCCTCGGTGGAGGAATTCAAACGTTCCAGAGTCTAGAGCCCACCCTCACCGGACAGGGAACGCTAAGCGGAGGGGACATCATCTGTTGTCACTCACAGTCCTCTCTGCCGGGCATGCCATAAGGCTTTACCCAACACGTAAGGAAGAGAATAGGCTTCCCCTGGCGGTGTCCGTGTGTTCATCTGACACGAAAGTTGTGCAGGTGGCCCTGGCCACACGGCTCGGTGGGTTGGAGCGTGGTGCCCTGCACCAAAAGATTGTGGGTTCGGTCTCCAGTCCGGGCAATACTTGCATTGCAGGTTCAATCCCCGGTCAGGGCACAAAGGGGAGGCAACCCATCAATGTCACCCTCTCCCTCTCTCTCTCTCTCTCTCTCTCTCTCTCTCTCTTCCCGCTCCCCTTCTCTCTTTGAGAGGATT
>NW_028082844.1:0-7717 GCF_014824575.4 Sturnira hondurensis
CTTGCTCCTCTGAATCCTTCCCCTTTTCCCCTGAAATTCTCTCCCCTCTCCCCTCTGGTCACTGTCAGCCTATTCTGTATTTCAGTGTCTTTGGTTATATTTTGCTTGCTTGTTTGTTTTGTTGTTTAGCTTCCTGTTGAAGGTGAGATCATATGGTATTTGTCTTTCATCATCTGGCTTATTTCACTCAGCATAATGCTTTCTAGTTCCATGCATGCTGTTGCAAAGGGTAGGAGCTTCTTCTTTCTTTCTGCTGCATAGAATTCCATTGTGTAAATGTACCGTAGTTTTTGGATCCATTCATTTACTGATTTCTTCTTCATGACTAACAATTTATTGCGCTTTGTGAAAAAGTTCTCATACCTACTTTATGGCAGTGCCCAGTGCACTCATGGAAAATTTCTGCCTGCCTTCTGTATGTCATTCCCCCATCCCCATTACTCGTTGCTCTGATTAGTACTGCCATCAGCTGCTTCAGTGTTCAGTGGGTGCTACTGCATGGCTGTTATGCAGCTTCAATAGAGCACGTAGGCTGCCTTGCATTTCCCCATCCAATCCCCCTGTGCCACAGGGATCTAGAGTGAGCAAGCCTAGAAAGAAGCATAAAATCTGCTGCCTCTACATCTTACCATATGTTTTGAGACAGGGCCACAGACACTGGTAATTCCTCCAGGCTGTAATTCAGGTAACTTAGGTCTCCATATACACTTTCATCTTTATCACCCAGATACAGGGATTATGCACCATTTAGCATTTTGTAGAACTGGTTATTTAACTTGCATGTATGTGTCTGCATGCATGTATGTGTGTGTTTACGTATATTTTAATGCTCATGAAGATATTTTCATTTACTTTGCTTTCAATGTTTAATTTCTTAATATTTATCCATCATAAACATATAAAACATTTGCAAGTAAAACAAAAGGAATAAAACGAATCATTAAACTCTTCATAAAAGAGAAAAAATATCTCTGACCAAAATAGGTAAAAACAGTGCAATAAAAATTTTATTATTTTTTACTAAAAACAAATTATATAGCTCTAAATAAAACTACTTAGAAATTTAATTAACTTATTACTAAACTCTAAACTCTAAACTCTAAAATGGATAGGACATCTAACCCAACATTTGGGATCTAAATTTTAGCAATAATTTCAAGATTTTGTACATTATTTTCTGTATTATTTCAATTTATGGCTATGTTTTATTGCCTATGTTTAGTTATTTTTTGTGATATTTGATCCAGTATTTATCCAACTTAAATTTCTATCAAGATGGAAGTCTTTTAGAACAAAATTTAAATAAAACATCGATATTTGTTTTACAAATATCAACACCAAAAATGCAGAGCAGTTCCCTGGGTGTCTTACCTGCTTCATGGCAAAGCTTAATAATATCTATCTTCTTGATTTTGGAATCAATCTATCGTTGTTAACCTGGAATTAGTATATTATTGACTGTTCCCATCAATTGAAGAAAAACAATAGCAAAGGGAGCTTTTTCAGTCAAAAATCATGGGTGCCTCCATTTACCTGTGTCAGATATGACGCATTTAGAAGAAAGACTAGAGTTTTATTGCATATCTTTGTTTTTCTTATGGGTTTATAATTGTAGACACCCAAGTGTATAGATACCCAGTTACGTTCAGAGATTTGTAGGGAAGACAATTTCTGAACACATATTTACAACAGAAGATGGTAAATCGAATGAACGGAGCATGTGCTGTCCACAGAGGTGGCTCTGAACACGGAGCCCCCCTCTGTCGTTATTGGTTACGGAGGAGGGGTTGTGGTTGTCTCAGTGTCACAGGTTTCTCAAAGCAAGTACATCCCGACAGCAGGACTTTGAAGGTGGCAGATAAAGGAACTTGGGTGAGAGAAAACTGGCTGAGTCAAAGAAACTACACGGCTAAACGCCATCTCCTGATCCAGTATGGTTTGTTTGAAAACCAAAACAGAGGGTGTTTGCTAAGGACTAAAATAGGATGAGCCGTGGTGGTGCTCTGGGGTGGGCTAGGGATAAATTACCGGAGTTATGGCAGAACTTTGTTAGAGTTTAGAATTTACCAGTAAAGCATTTATGAACTAGTGAGGAAACTTAGGCGATGGAGTGACAACATGTCAGGTTTCTTTTCACAAGAAATCACCGTGGGGAGCTCAGTTGGTGTGGCAAGTGTTCAGCCAGTGATGAGTAGTCTGAGCAAATTGTTAATTCACGTCAACCCACAAAAATTGCAAGTTAAGTGTCACCTAAATAATGGAAAAATCTTCCATGGTTGTTTTATCTTAAACAATGAAAGTAACATTACAAAAATAAATTTAGGTTGGCTTATCGGGTTTTATTTTTAATCTATGTATTAATACAATAATTAAATTACAGAGCATAATAAATTTTCCTGTAAAATTATGTGATAATGTATTTTGGGTACTGAAATTTACATCCACGTTAGCATCATTAACATCAAAGGGGTAAAAAGTTTTAACTATATTTGAGAATTTTATTCTATTTCTGAGGTATTTGTCTTAATGTTTTGATATTCACACAATTTTTAAATTAATTATATCTTCTAAAATTCCTAAATGTCTTATGCCTCTCAATTTTCATTTGAAATGGACTAATTTATGATTTGCATCTCACTGCCTGGCCACACAGAAACTTTTGTTTTATTAGAAAAAAAAGAGAAAATTTTCCATTTCTAAAGACAACACTTCTGTAACAAGCACACAACTGTGACAATCACAAAGCGATTGCCATCCAAACACACATCGTTCAGCACACAACCAGCCCAGCTCTTGTGACTGTCTCAGTAACTGAGATCTTCTTCAATAGCTACTTCACTTACTTTATGATACTGTTCTTCTTTTGGAAGATAAAAGACACAATTAGGTAATCAACCTTATCGTACCACTGATATGTCCAGATGTTCACAACTATTGTGTACATGGAAAAATGAATTACAGAGAATGTAACAAAGTACAGAGAGATGTGCTAGTTTTAAGTAGCTAATAACATAGAGGAAAAATACATTTTGTAAGTGAGTAGTTGATCAGTTAATATCTTCAGATGACAACTTTTGCTTCTCTAAACAACCTCTAAAATATGACGTGTTAGATAATGTACACTCATATAATGAAGATGCTGAAGAATGAAAGGCATGGAGAGAAAGGGAATATTTGAAGATGAAATAAAAGAAATTGCAATATGTGGCATACATGACTGAGAGAAGAGAAATTGTTTGTTTGATGACTGTGCTAGGAGCAGAAGGGGATGTCGTGTGGCTTTCTCAGGAATTCTTTAGGGCTTTTGGATTGAGAACACTTTGGGGGAGTTGGCTTTTCAGCATATCAGGTGCTATAAAATGCAGAGCAAATTTAGGGAGGGACACAGAATTTGTTCATTTTAGTCCAGAGACTTCTAGAAGACTGTTCCCTGTCTAGATAATAGATATTTAATAAGACCTGGATATTTGATACTAGAATTTGTAAGAGGTGCTATGCCTGGAGATGCAAATTGGAGAATCACCACCATGGGGGTGGTTATTTGAAACAATGAAAGAGGAAAAGTCTCTTTAAAAAGGAAACAGAAGGATAGAAGACAGGTTCTTGGGGAAAGCAGTCTTTACGGAGCGAGAGGATAAAAAGTTCCAGCTGAAGATGGGAAGGTGAGAAGGAACACTGGAAAAAGGAAACAGAGAGCAAAGGTATTGCATGGCTCTGAGACCCAGGTGCCGGAGAAGGCTGAGTCTGGCCTCAGGGGGCTCGTGATGCTCAGCAACGGGCAAGGCCACAGAAAGTTCAAGATCGAGAGAGTTTTGAGAAATCTAAGAGGTTCCAATAAAGAGCCCTATTTTCCCTTGGTCAACTTTGAATTAATTGTGAGATAAACGAAAGGGATAGCAGCCTAATAATTATACAATTACTGAAGAAGGCTGTGATGAAGAATACAGCTTTGTGTGACAAGCAACTGAACCCAAGAACAGGCAAAACGGCCTTCTCAGTTGTAGGCAATGCTGGGCTAAAGGAGGCAGATCTCCCTGCACTGGGGAGCTTCAAAGGTCCAGTCTACACCGAGCAGTAGCAGAGGAGAACAACCACTCTCGGGTTCATGCTCTGCTCTCATGAGAACACACGTTCATAATTCATTGAGAAAGAACCAGCAAGAACAAGAGAGAATTCAGGCCGGCAAAGATCAAATCAAAGTGGCACCTTATCCAGCTGCTTATACAGCTGCTAGGTGTGTGAGATCATGGACTTGCAAACAGTGTTCTGCATGACTAACATTTCCCAAAACTGTCAAAGCAAATCTGCATAGCCCCGTTCTTACCCTCCCCGGGGGGCTGAGTCAGCCTTGCTGACTCTGGCCAAGAGAACAGAGAAAACCTGACTAAGGCCCATTTCAAGGGCGCATGACCCGTGCATTTGCATTGCACTGCTACAGTCAGAGGGCTCTGGATTGGATTTTATCTGTGGCCACAGCCTTACAATTCTTAATAATATCCTTTTAGAGTATATGATTGGCTCACCTACCCCACATCTCTTGCTATCTCCTCACCTCCTCAAGGAGAACTTTTTAATTCTTGGGCCCCTGGCACCCCAGGGCATCTGGCCTCTCCATCCTCCAACCTGCAGAAGTGCTGCCCTCCACTGACTTCCTCAGCTCTCCCTGTGGGGACCTGGATTTAGGGACATATAGGGAGGGCCCCAGGTCAGACAAGGGCAGCCTATCTCATCCCAGGATGGGGCGTGGCAGTGGCCCTTTGCCCAGGGTGGAGAGTGTTTAGTTAGAACTCAGAGAGGGGTGGGCAGTCCTCTTAGCTACTGTTGATCTAGGCAAGGGAAACCACTTGAAGGTCAAATTTTATGTATTTGTTTTTTAATTAAAGACTTTATTTATTTATTTTTAAAGTCTTTTTAAAAATTTTATTTATTTATCTTTAGAGGGGAAGGGAAGGAGAGAAAGATCGATGTATGGTTGCCTCTCATGAGTCCCCTGCTAGGAACTGGCCCGCAACCCAGGCATGTGCCCTGACTAGGAATCGAACCGCAATCGTGTGGTTCGCAGGCCCGCGCTCAATCCACTGAGCTACACCAGCCAGAGCCTATTTATTTATTTTTAGAGAGAGGGAAAGGGAGAGAGAAAGAGAGGAAGAGAAACATCAATGTGTGGTTGCCTCTCACATGGCCCCCACTGGGGACCGGGCCCGCAACTCAGGCATGTGTCTTGACTGGGAATCAAACTGGCGACTCTTTGGTTTGCAGCCCATGCTCAGTCCACTGATCCACACCAGCCAGGGTGGCAGTCAACTTTTGATGTAGGTTGGGAAGGCAGGTGGCAGGCCCTGGGAAGGGGAGATCAACTCTGGCTCATTTCCACTCTGCATGGCAGTCCTGCAGCTGTGAACATGGAAAGCCCTGTCAGCGGCCCTGAGTATCACAGAATAGTGGGGCTGGACCAGGCTCCTAGGAACCTCTGACCACCTATGCTGACCCCACCTGTATCCCAGTACCTGAGGGAGTGTGGCATTACATAGCAAATGAAACATACTGTCACCAAATGTAGGTTCGGCTGCCTGCCACCAGAAAGCCAGTACTGGGGAAGCAAGTGCTGATGTAAAGAAAAGTGGTTTATTCAGGTGTCAGCTATTTGGAAGACGGGAGACTCATGTCTCAAAGTCCATCTCCTCATCTTTGTGGAGGAAGAGGTTTCCACAGGAGGGTTCTGATGCACAGGAGGAAGAGGGAAACAGAGCCAAGAGACCAAGGGAGAGGGCTGAAAAGTTCTCCACGTGCTGACTAGCACAGTCCATTCTGATACAGCAAGTGATGGTCCGCTGTGCATCCTCATCCTGGATTCACGTTCGTCAGCCTGGCTCTAAGGTGAAAGGTCAGCAAATCGGAGGCTAGGATGCCTGAAGGTTGGAGTCTGCATCTTTCGAATGTAGTTCCTGGGATTCTTATATAAACATGCTGTTTATCTACAAGATACACATTAGTCAGAATCGAAACTTACAGAAACATGTCGAAAGAATGGCGGGGCAGGTTACAATTCCCCACTATTATAATTCCCTATCGTTACATACCATAACAGGTTGAAAGACCACAGAAGAAAGTAAAACATTTTATAACGGAGTAACTTTTTGGTACATTTTTCCCTTTCTTTAAATGAGGGACCCTGTCCATTCATTTTTAACTTGGCCCTGCGAGTAATGCAACAGGCACCTATAATATTCAAGATGGGCCCGGCTGCATGTTCTCTGTTCCTTCCGGGACCCATGAACATGGGCAGCCACTTAGTGAGTACTGAGGGCAGCCAGGGAGGCCCAGAACGGTAGTCAAAGGGTGTTTAACTTTGAATACTGTACAGAACAGTATTGAAAGGGTGTTTGAAGGGTGCCCCGGTCATGTGCAGTCAGAGCAAAGGAGTCATGGCTAATCCGCATGCACTATTTCAGACAGAAACTCAGAGCTCTGCTCAGTGACTCATGTGACCAGGACAGGTGGAGATATACCGCTTCCTCTTTTTTCTGTTTTTTTTTGTTGTTGTTGTTGTTGTTTCTTTCTTTGTTTGTTTTGGTAGGAGAATTGAAACAGCACTTGAATTGCTCCCATACACAGGCATGTTCTGGATTCATTGACACCGAAGGCTGGAGTAGGGATACAGGGCTGTGCTTAGTACTCTGAAGCACCCTATAAAGATGCCTCTCACCCGTTTGAGTCTGAAACAATCTTATCCAAAAGCAATTCTTTAAAATATTTGGCAGAGTTAAACCTAATCTCAGTGGTCGAGTCTGTTTCACCCTTAGGGCAGAAAGACAGTGACAGGCCTCGCCAGCTACAGGAGGACGCCTGCCGCCCCAGCACCAGAAACAATCAGCTAAGCAGCCAACAGATTCCTTTAGTGGGTGGGAGTCTGTGGCCTTGGCAGAGACCCATCACACCAGCAGGCTGAAGCTTCGGGTGTAGTCCCTTTTCCTCATCTACGCCCCAGTTCTGGGAGGATGGAAGGAATGTGGAGCCATGGGATCTCCCTGAGGGAGGGAGGCAGGGCTGATTTTCGGAGTCCGGTCTCAGTGAGCACATCAGAATCCCCAATTCAGCATCAGTGGCATGATTACAGGATCGAATCAAGCTTTGCCGGGGACCTGGGGACTTGTCTGGAAAGCAAAAGCCGCAGTAGGGAGGAGTGCAACTGACAGTAGAACACGTGGGGCTTGGGGCCCATCAGTTTGGATGTTCCTATAAAGGCGGCTCTGGGACTTCTCACGCCTGCAGCACAGCCGTCACTCACTCTTCGGTAATAAACCTGGAATCCAGCGCTCGGCGCTCTCTGGACGTCTTCCTCTTCTACTCCAAGGGGTCAACCACACTTCCTCTTTCCTGATTTAACTAGCAGGTCCACCTTTGGGAAAACGGGGTTAAGGGGGGGAATCTGTAAAACGACCTATCGCTTGGTATGAGTTTATGTTTTTTTAAGAAGCCTTGGAAACAGCAGCCTATCTGGCCCCTTGTGTGTTTAACTCAATTCTCCAAGCAACAAAGTTCTGGACACAAACCACTAACAGCCTTCAAACGGTTCACTCTCAAAAGAACACGAGGGGACCCGATTCCTTGGACGGATGGAGGAGAGGGCGAGGGAGAGGGCCTCGGTCCTCAGCAGGGCCATTTGACTTTCACCAGCCGAGGCAGAGCTGAGCCTTTAGAATTGTTGCCCCCTAAA
>NW_028082845.1:0-523 GCF_014824575.4 Sturnira hondurensis
TCAAAATTTCTCTGTTTATAGCCAAGTAAAACATTGAAAGTTTTAAAATATATAAAACTTCTTTTATAATGATTAGGAAATAAGAAAAGCCATATCTTTTTCTTCCCCTTTGAAAACTGATAATTTATGATTCAGACACTTAGTAGTTAATCAGTATTCATGGTTAATGAGAACACCCCTCACTGATGAAGAACTACTTTCATTATAAAATAGTAGAATGATACACGTTTAGCCACCAGAGGTGCAGGTAGAATGCTTTTGGTGGCCTCCATCGCCCTTTGATTATGAAGACAGAAAACGACAAGCACGGGGCTACGCCCTGCTCTTCTGGAGGAGAGGCCTTGCTTTTCATTCACAGTGATTCCCCTGGAGCCATGTGCAACCTAACACACCCTCGAAACCCAGCAACAGGCAGCAACAGGTTTAGGTTAGCCCAAAGATCAAACGAGCCACAGACCAAATATTTTAGGGTGGTTTTTGCTACCACCTTCCTTCCCACCAATCTAGGTCAGCGCTGAGGGCC
>NW_028082846.1:0-613 GCF_014824575.4 Sturnira hondurensis
TTTATGGTCCATGGTGTACATGTACCACTGACCTTTTATCCACTCATCTATTGATGGGCATTTGGATTGCTTCCATTTCTTGGGAATTGTAAATAATGCTGCAATGAACACAGATAAGTGTGTGTGTGTGTGTGTGTATCTATCCTTTCATATGAGTGTTTTGGGTTTCTTCGGATGTATACCCAGAAGTGGAATTACTTGGTCATAAAGCAGTTTCATCTTTAATTTTTTTGTGAAATCTCTGTATTCTTTCCTATAGTGGCTGTAGCAATCTGCATTCCCATCAAAAAGTGTATGAGGATTCCCTTTCCTCCACATCCTCACCAACACTGGCTGTTTGATTATTTATTGATGATGGTTGTTCTAACAGATGTTAGGTAATATCTCATTGTGGTTTTAATTCACATTTCTCTACGGATCAATCATATTGAACATCTTTTCATAGTGTATTGGCCATCAATGTGTCCTCTTTGGAGAAATGTCTCTTCAGGTACTCTGCCCATTTTTTAATCAGACTGTTTATGGGGTTTTTTTTCCTTTTCTTTTTTCTTTCTTTCTTTTCTTTCTTTTTTTTTTTTTTTTTTGGTGTTGAGTTGTATGTCTTCACTATAAA
>NW_028082847.1:0-1102 GCF_014824575.4 Sturnira hondurensis
GACTAGGAAGCAGTATTCAAAGTCATGAAAAGCAAGGACCTATACCAAGATTACTCTATGCAGCAAAACTTTAATTTAGAATGGAAGGGCAGATAAGTGCTTCTCAGATAAGGTCAAGTTCAAGGAGTTCATCATTACCAAGCCCTTATTCTATGAAACATTAAAGGGACTTATCTAAGAAAAACGAAGATAAAAAATATGAACAATAAAATGACAACAAACTCATAGCTATCAACAAATGAACCTGACTTCCGCCGAGATGGAGGCATAGGTGGAAACACTGCCTTCTCACACAACCAAGTTTGGATACAACAAAAGTTTTGGAGAACTAAGACACACTCAGAGACCAGAAAACCGAATTATATGGAAGCCCGACAGCTACAAACCGTTCAACGGGGACGGTAAGAGAGGCAGAGCAGCAGTGGAGCAGGGTCGGGAAGGACAGACCTAGGAGTGCAGGCAGCCCGGACCTAGTTGGGGTGCGGGGCAGACTGACCAAGGTCGCACATTCGCGTGCAGTGAGACGGACCACGCAGGCCCCAGGGGGCGAACCAAGTGGTGGAGGGCTGACAGCGGTGGTGGCACACTTGCATGCAGTGGAGCGGGGCGTGTGGCCCTGGTGACGGTGGTGGCTGCAGTGCTGGTGGGGGTCGCAGCGGCGAAGGGTGCCAGAGGGAAGCCATTGTCCCTCTTTGACCCCGCCCCCACATACAACGTCACAACCCAGCGACTGAGTTGCCCTGCTCTGGTGAAAACCTAGGGCTCCGTTCCTGCTACTTAACAGGCACGAACAGCCCAAAAGATGGTGCAAGAACTCAAAGTCCCAGAGTCAATAACTCTAAGCGACCAAGAGATTGCCAGCCTCTCAGAAGCACAATTCAAGACACTATTTATCAGGATGCTCACAGAATTGGTAGAGTACATTGACAAATTAGAGGAACATATGAAGGCTAAACTAATTGAAATGAAGGGAGATGCACAGGAAACCAATAGCAATGGAAAGGAAAATGGGACTCAAAGCAATGGAATGGACCAGAAGGAAGAACGAAAGATCCGACCAGAAAGGAATGAAGAAATGAGAATTCAAAAAAATGAGGAGAGG
>NW_028082848.1:0-1089 GCF_014824575.4 Sturnira hondurensis
TGCAACAGCCAGATTAGCTTCACAGTTTGGCTTCACCTGGGAATCTCCAAGTCCAGCACAAGCAGCAGCCTTCTCAGATTGCTTTACAGCTCAGAAAGGGTGTCCCTGGGCGAAACACAGATGGGGGCTGATCTTGGCCTGCACTATTCAGGAAACCCCAGGGCCTGTGCACCCAGTGGACAGCTACAGACCACGTTGGAGCACCACCCCACTGTCCCTGCACAGCTGATCCTCCACAGAGGGCAGGGGTTGGTGGCAAGTTGTCACAACCAACCCCTGCTTCTGACTGACCTGTGTAATTCCTTCCCATTGATCTGCCAATAGCAACCAAGGCTCAATTGAGGAGAGTGTAGTCAGCCCACATGAAGGGTGCACCTTGAGTACCAAGCTTGGGTGATAGTGGAGGCTGTGCCACTGGGCCCTACAGACACCTACTACACTAGGTGCACTGCCTAGTGCACCTACCAAGTGCACTAGGCCACACTACCAAGACACAGAGTCAAAGCAGCTCTACTTAATAAACAAAAACAAATACCAGGATGCTGCCAAAGTGAGGAGACAAATAAACATGGCCCAAATGAAAGAACAGATCAATGGGTTCTGTTGAACAGATCAACAGATCAACAGATCAAAACTCCAGAAAAAGCTAAATGAAATGGGGATAAGTAATCTATGAGATGCAGAGGTCAAAATACTGGTTAAAAGAATGCTCAAGGAATTTAGTGAGGACCTCAGCAGCATAAAAAAATCTGGTCAGAAATGAAGGATACACTAATTGAAATAAAGAACAATTTACCGGCAAACAACACTAGAGTGAATGAAGCTGAGAATCAAATAAATGATATGGAACATAAGGAAACAAAAAACAATCAGTCAGAACAATAAGAAAAAGAAAGACTACAAGAAAATGAGGGTAGTATAAGCAGCCTCTGGGACAGCCTCAAGATGTTCAACATTCCCATCATAGGGGAGCAAGAAAAAGGAGAGAAAGAGCAAGACATTGTAAACCATTTTGAAAAATAATGAAAGACAACTTTCCTAATTTGGTGAAGGAAATAGACGTGCAAGTTCAGGAGGAAAAGAGTCACA
>NW_028082849.1:0-1057 GCF_014824575.4 Sturnira hondurensis
CCTGTGAGTAAAGACAAAAGTGGCAGTGGCAGGGCCGGCTGCCCTTGGCCAGTCCAAAACGCCTCGGAGCCGCCGCTGCCACTTCCATCTGCAGCCAGTACCATGGAGGACTCATAGGGAGCCCAGCACCCAGTGGAGCATTGGGCTGGCTGCGGGGTCCTTGGAAGAGCTGGCTCCCTCCCTCACGATCTAGGCGGGGCTGGGTGGCAGAGACCTGTCTGCCTAGGTTTGCAGGGAGGGTGGCAAGGACAGGGGCCCATGTTCAGTTGCGATCTCTGTGGTCGCCAGCACACCAGCATGCCAGCCCAGGAAATTTGAGAGGAGCTTTGTCCTAACCAGTCAGGTTGGGGATTGGGTTGGGCTGAGAGGCACGCTTTCTGGAGAAGTTTTTACTGGAAAGTGGACTGAGGTGTTCTCCTGTGAAGGCAGCTTGACTTGCTTCTCACCCAGCCACAGGACTGAGAAGGACCAGTACCAGATCCCATGGGACCCAGGCAGCCTGTCGGGTGGGCAGGCGCCCGCACCCCAGTCTAGTAGCCTGGCTGGCAGGCAGGTGTATGCCTGGGCCTACAACCCAGCCCACAGAGGGGTCCTGCGGAAACCAGAAAAACCGGATTGGGCAGTTTGAAACCAACAAGGAAGGAGGTTTTGTTTTTTTTTAACTTTTTTTTTAACTATTTCTTAAAACTTTTTTCAGTAATCGTATATTTTTTTAAATTTTATTGTTGCTGTATCTTTCAGTACTCTGTTCCTCTCCTTTCTTTTTTCCTGTTTTAGTCCTTCTTCCTTTCACCCCAAACTTATTGCTTTTTCCTCACTTCTCTTGCCCTTTTTTGTGTGTGTGTGTGTGTTTGTTTGTTTGTTGCTTTCTATACCACTGTAAATACTTCACAACACATCTCTCAGTCTTAGCCCACTTTACAGGTTCCTGAATTCTATTACTGTAGCAATTAACTCTACTTACTCACACGCTACGTCTATTTACTATTCTTTACTCTCACCTTTCCTCAAAATCTGACCACCCACAACCTCACTGCTTTCTAGATACAACTCACAA
>NW_028082850.1:0-656 GCF_014824575.4 Sturnira hondurensis
AATTATGGTAAGTACTAAGTAAATTCCCTGGCCCTGGGCTAGACCCTTGCACGCAACTGCACTCATGGACACAGGGGTCAATGAAATACTCATGGAAGTGAAAGAAGGTGGGAACTGAATTGATTCTAGGTGAGTTCAAGGAAGACTGCTAAAAAAGTGACCCTCCAGACCCTGTGTGGATATACCACGTTTGGAGTCACCTGCAAGACCGTGATCAGCCCCCTACTGTGCCTTGGCCAAGCAGACCCTTGGAAAGGTATTTGAACCCTCTTAAGCAGAAGACCGCTTTGAAAGAAGCTTCCACCAGGCATCCACAGGAATTGTGGGAGAGTGCTTGGATGAAAGGGAAGCTGACAGACTGAAGAGTTCCATGGCAGTCTGCTTGGGGATATGTCAGCCAAAGCATCTTTTGATTGGTCTCCAATGGTGAAAAGGCCAACGTTTGTTTTGTTGGAAGGAAACACTTCCATTGGGATGCATTCATGAAGGAATCATCATCTGAGAGGAAGCTTCCTGCTACTCGGGTTAGTGGAACTGTGGCCTCCTGTCTCCAGCTGTAGGACCCTCTGAGGCTGGCTTGTTGACAGTCACTGGTTTGTTACAACAGATGCTCTGACTTTATAATAAAGTTACACTCGTCAAAGATGGGGGTTGAG
>NW_028082851.1:0-1240 GCF_014824575.4 Sturnira hondurensis
GCTGTGTTATCTGCAGAGTGAAGCTTTTGCCGTTTCTTCTTTCCTGGGCAATAGACACAATTCGTAGGAAGCGGGATTCCAAGATAAGTCCCTACCCATGGTGTAGAATTATCCTTTTCTGGCACTGCTGCGGAAGGTGCTGTGTTATCTCCAGAATGATCCGTTTGTCCTTTCTTCCTTCCTGGGCAAAAGGCACATTTCTTAGGACGCGGGTTTCCCAGATAAGTCTCTGCCCTTTGTGTGGAAGTATCCTTTTCTGGCACTAAGGGGTAAGGTGTTGTGTTATCTGCAGAGTGAAGCATTTGCGGTTCATTTGTTCCTGGGCTATAGGGACATTTCGTAGGAAGCGGGTTTCCCACGATACGTCTCTACCTTTTGTGTACAAGTATCCTTTTCTGGCACTTATGTGGAAGGTGCTGTGTTATCTGCAGAGTGAAGCATTTGCCCGTTCTTCCTTCCTGGGCAATAGGGACATTACGTAGGAATCGGGATATCCAGATAAGTCTCTTCCCCTTGTGTAGAAGTATCCTTTGTTGGCACTGCTGGGAATGGTGTTGTGATATCTGCAGACTTATGCGTTTGCCCTTTATTCGTTCCTGGGTAATAGGCACATTTCGTAGGAAGCGGATTTCTCAGATAAGTCTCTACTAATTGTGTAGAAGTATCCTTTGTTAGCACTGCTGCAGAAGGTGGTGTGCTATCTGCAGAGTGAATCGTTTGCCCTTTCTTCCTTCCTGAGCAATAGGGACATTTCGTAGGAAGACGGTTTCCCCGATAAGTGTCTTCCCCTTATGTAGAAGTATCCTTTGTTGGCACTGCTGGGGATGGTGTTGTGTTATCTGCAGAGTCAAGCGTTTGCCGTTTATTCGCTCCTGGGCAATAGGCACATTTCGTAGGAAGCGGGTTTCCCACGATAAGTCTCTACCCTTTTTGTAGAAGTATCCTTTTCTGGCACTGCTGAGGAAGGTGCTGTGTTTACTGCAGAGTAAAGCTTTTGCCCTTTTTCTTTCCTGGGCAATAGGCACATTTTGTAGGAAGCGGGTTTCCCAGATAAGTCTCTACCAATTGTGTAGAGGTATCCTTTTCTGGCACTGCTGCAGAAGGTGGTGTGTTCTCTGCAGAGTGAATCGTTTGCCCTTTCTTCTTTCCTGGGAAATAGGGACATTTCGTAGGAAGCGGGTTTCCAATGAGAAGTCTCTATCCCTTGTGTAGAAGTATCGTTTGGATGCACTGCAGGGGA
>NW_028082852.1:0-1077 GCF_014824575.4 Sturnira hondurensis
TAACCTTCCTTGGCGCCTTAGGTTATTAGGGCAGTCTGGCAGCTCTTACACCAATCAGCCATAAAATAGGCAATAAAGAGCTTTATTGGGGTTTGTGCACCCAAGTGAGGTTCTCCCGGTCTGCAGGATGAGGCTGGGAGAAGTCACACCCAAGCAGGGAATGTCGTAGGGTTTTATTTTCGTTGGCTCTCCGTAGGAGCTGGGGATTGGTGCCCTCTGAACAAAGCAGCAATACAGCATCAGTGGTCTCTTCCTCGGACTCAGGTTACTGGGAGGATGTCCGTCTTGGCAAAGGACAGCCGGAGCTTCCTCCTATCCCCGCCCACCCTAACACCCACTCTGGCCAAAACCACATGCTTCTTCTCTCCACCAGAACTGTGGGGGTCTGCACTCTGGCAAAACTGCGTGGATCTCCCTTGGCAAAGCTGCGGGGAGGGTTGCCACTCTGGCAAAGCCGAGTGGCAGTTCTCTACCAAAGCCGCAAGGTGATTCTCTCCACTCAAGCTGCAGGAGTCCCCACCCTCCCAGAGCACGTGGCTCTCCCCCTCACGTGGCTACGAGCGGGTCTTCACTCTGCCAAAGCCACATGGTACTCCCCCTACCACAGCTGCGTGTGGCTCTCTCTCACCTAAGCTGCAGGGATCTGCACTCTGGCAGAAGCGCGGCTCCCTCATCAATGGCTGCCGAGTCTGGGTTTTTAATCCCTGGGCCAATCTTCCTCTGCAGCCCCACTTCCAACTCTTACAATCGGCTACACTTGCCATCCTTCCAGCTTTACTGGGCTGCCATAGTGAGTCTGGGGAGGCGTGGCCCATGGCATGGAGCCAATCATCTCCAAGCTCTCATGCAGGCCATGTAAACAGGGGGAGTTACCTCCCATTTACATCTTGGGTGGAAGTCACTCCCATCCCCCTGGCTCAAAGCATGGCTGTTACCGAACAAAGGGTCCGAGGAGGGGGGCAATACTTGGCCCACCGAGGAATGCCAAAAACTGCTACAGAAAACAGGGGCCCCTCCCAAGGACAATACACTAATATCTATAGGGCTCTTCTGTCCGCCGCCAGTTGGAAACACATC
>NW_028082853.1:0-843 GCF_014824575.4 Sturnira hondurensis
ACCTCACCCCATAAAGCAGAAGTGGGCCAAGCCTGGCCTCTCCTGGTTCTTCAATTGCCCGGGAGCTAAACAATACTGCCTGCATTTTTAACTGGTGGAAGAAAATCAAAGGGATGATATGTTCTGACACATGAACATGATAGGGAATCTCAGATTTTGGCATTCATACACACAATTTATGGGCACATGTCCCCCCTCAGTCAGGTACGCAGTGCCTCCAGCTGCTTTGACCAGACGGTGGCAGAGCTGAGTACCTGGGACAGAAAACCAGAGTATTTACCTGCCCCTTTACAGAACGAGTTGGCTGACTCAGTGGTAACCAAAGTGAATGTGGGGTGGGTCAGCTTTCACAGGGATGTATAAAGCTTCTGAAAGGAAGCACAGCGCACTCCTTCCCGATGTTCAGTTAGGTGAACATTTCTTAGGACAAAAAGTATTCTGAATTTAAAAAACACATTTTTTCTATAAAATTTTAAAATCATGTCCATCAAAAGATACATGTATGTGTGTGTGAAAGTGTATACACATGCATAAATACTTGTATATTTGAAAAAGGACATGTATCCAAAAATACAAATAATTCCTAGATATCAATAATACGTAAAGATGTAATTCAATGTTTAAAAAAAGCAAAGGAGTTGAGCAGAGTAATTTTCCAGAAAAGAAAATACATAAGTAGGCAGTACCTTCTTCATAAAAGGTTTTTTCCAGCTGCTGAGGAGATTTCTAGGCTGATGGGAGCCCACCATCGGTCCTCCCCAGGAATCACTGGGAACAGACCCACCTTTGCCCAGGGTCCTGCGGCCCCTTCACAGGGCAGCTGCATGCATGGCATCCTCTTCC
>NW_028082854.1:0-739 GCF_014824575.4 Sturnira hondurensis
GCTTTCAAAATGGTTTCCATGCTCTGTAAATGTCAATATACATTCAATCACGTCAAATATGTTAATGCATCCCAGGTTTCTTTGCTTACTAAAAAACACCTCTCTGTATGATGCTGAGCACACTTGAAGAAGATCAAGGCCAGTTCACCTTCTCCTCATCAGAATATGTGTTACATTTAGGAAAACAATTGAAATGATCAAAATAGAAGAAGAAAGATTGTCCTTCTCTTTGCTTTAACCTATGGGAGGCCTGGTCTTCTACCATCCAGAAACTCCTGTAGTAGGTTTGGAGGTACAGAGTAATGTGGGATCGGGCATGTGAAAACCTTGAGGCCAAACATTTGAGTCTTGACCATGAACCCACCTCAGTCATTTCAGGGCTCCGGGCCTATCTTTATCTCACCTCAGACCAGTATGGACTGGTATCCGCAGCATGCTATACTTGTGCCTTTTACTGACTGATGGAATCACTGAACCCATCAGCCAACTGTGCTGTGAAGCCCTCCTGGGACTTCTGCAAAGACTCAGCCTAAAACTGCCCTAGGTGTCACTAGGGGCCTGTCTGGGCATTTCTACTACCAGTGATTCCTACCACCAATTCTGTTCCCCACATCAGGCAGTCCTTCAGTAACCAATTATGATTAAGTGATTTCAGTGTGTGGGTCTTACACCCATAGGACCAGCGACGTAAGAAGGGGAGAGGAGGACACATAGAAACACAGAAAGGATTTTGTGTGTC
>NW_028082855.1:0-983 GCF_014824575.4 Sturnira hondurensis
CTCATAACTTGTCCCTTCAAATAAAAGAGGGATTCTAGACTTCCGGCCAAGAAGGAGGTGTAGGTGGAAACACTGTGCCTCTTTGCACAACCAAGTTTAAGTCAACAAAATTTTAGTAACAAAAATGCAACCAAAACAGAGAAAATTGAACTGTATGGAAGTCCACCAACAACAAACTGTTCAGCCAGACTGGTAAGAGGGGCGGAGCCAGCAGTGGAGCAGGGTCAGCCAGGAAAGATCCCCTGAACAAACCCAGGTGCTCAGGCAGCCATTGGTGGATCCCAGGGGTGGGGCAACAACAGGCGAACCCATTCAGGGCCCAAGGCAGCAGGCTGACCACGGTCACACATTAGTGTGCAGATAAACCAGGTGAAGGAGTGAGCAGTGAGACAGATCGTGCAGGCCTCAGCAGCGGGAAGCAGAAGAGGGGACCACCACTGCCCCTCTTTGACTCTGCCCCCACATACAGCATCACAACCCAGCCACTGAGTTGCCCCGCCCTCATGAACACCTAGGGTTCTGCCCCTTATACATAACAGGCACAAACAGACCAAAACATTATGGCTCAAGAAGAACTCAAAGCCCCAGAACCAATAACTCGAAGTGACTGAGAAATAGCCAAGCTATCAGATGCACAGTTCAAAACACTGATGATCAAGATGCTCATAGACTGGTTGATTTTAGTCACAAATTAGAGGAACAAATGCAGGCTAAACTAATTGAAATGAAGGGAAATGCATAGGAAACCAATAGTGATGGAAAGGAAACTGGGACTCAAATCAAGGGAGTGGACCAGAAGGAAGAAAAAAACGACCAAACAGAAAAGTATGAAGAAACAAGAATTCAAAAAAAAATGAGGAGAGGCTTGGGAACCTCCAGGACATCTTTAAACATTCCAACATGTGAATTATAGGGGTACCAGAAAGGGAAGAGGAATAGCCATGAGTGGAAAACTTATTTGAACAAATAGTAAAGAAGAACTT
>NW_028082856.1:0-2944 GCF_014824575.4 Sturnira hondurensis
AGGAAGAAGGACTAAAACAGGAAAAAAGAAAGGAGAGGAACAGAGTACTGAAGGATACAGCAACAATAAAATTTAAAAAAATATACGATTACTGAACAAAGTTAAAAAAAAACACCCTCCTTCCTTGTTGCTTTCAAACTGTCCAATCCGGTTTCTCTGGTTTCGGCAGGACACCTCTGTGGGCTGGGTTATAGGCCTAGGTGCACACCCTCCCACCAGTCAGGGTACAAGACTTGGCTGTGGGAGCCCGCCCACCCGACAGGCTGCCTGGGTCCCATGGGATCTGGTACTGGTCCTTCCCAGTCCTGTGGCTGGGTTAGAAGCAAGTCAAGCTGCCTTCACAGGAGAGCACCTCAGTCCACTTTCCTGTAAGAACTTCTCCAGAAAGCGTGCCTCTTAGCCCAGCCCAATCCCCAACCTGACTGGTTAGGACAATGCTCCTCTCAAATTTCCTGGGCTGGCAGGCTGGTGGGCTGGCGACCTCAGAGATTGCAACTGAACATGGCCCCCTGTCCTTGCCACCCTCCCTGCTCACCTAGGCAGACAGGTCTCTGCCACCCAGCCCCACCTAGATGGTGAGGGAGGGAGCCAGCTCTTCCAAGGACCCCTCAGCCAGCCCAATGCTCCACTGGGTGCTGGGCTCCCTATGAGTCCTCCATGCACTGGCCGTGGACGGAAGCCTGTACATCCCTAAGGAGGCAGCAGCGGCGGCTCTGAGGCATTTCGGGCTGGCCGAGGGCCGCCAGCCCTGCTGCTTCCACTTTTGTCTTTACTCACAGGTGCTGGGCTCCCGATGAGTCCTCTGTGGCAGACGCCCCTGTCGCTGGGTGCAGGCGGAAGCCTCTGGGCCCTGACTGCTGTGACAGCCGCGGCTCCGAGGTCTTAACGCACTGGCCAATGGCTGCCTCCGGCCTGGCCGCCTCCGTCCTTACTCTTGTCCCTGAGACCCCAATGACCTGTAGCTGTCTGGTTCGTCACTATCTCTGGTCTCTTATTTTCTTAAATGCTGGGGAATTGTTGGTTGGGGAATTGATTGTGCTGTTCTTCAGTAAGTCTGCCAGGATTTTCTCCTAGGGGTATGAGAACTGGAGTCGCTTCGTCCTACTCTGCCGCCATTTTCCTCCTATGTCCCCCGAGTTCCTCTTTACCTAGTTAATAAGACACAGTACAACAAGACCTGGTGTACCAACACACCGTTCTCTATTCCTACAAGCCCACCTGGCCTTTTCTTCTGGTGCACCGGGACCCTCTCCCAGGTCTACAACTGTAGTAAAAGAGAACTCTGCTGCCTAGTAGCCCTAGCCCCCCAGTTAACCTTCTACCAGCCAGGGGAACTTAGTGCCCTCCTTACTCCTAGAAGAGAAAAGCAAGCGGTATTCCTACTGCTATTAGTAGGACTCACCTTCACTACTTCCATAGTTGGGACCAGTATAGGAGGGACTGGAGTAGCAGTAAGCCTCCAGTCGAAGTAACAATTAAGGGATGAACTAAATGAAGCCATGGAAGCCCCCGCTAACTCTATGGTATCATTACAACATCAGATAACATCACTGGCACGAGTAGCAGAGCAGAACAGACGAGCCCTAGTTTTACTCACTGAAGGAAAAGGAGGGACCTGCCTATATTTTACAGGAAGAATGCTGTTAGTATATTAATGAGAGTGGGATAGTCGAGGAAAATCTTAATAAATTGCAAGAGATACAGAAAAGACTAAAGACCTCTGGTACCATCCCAAGGTACCACCTGGTGGCAGTCCACCCTGTTCTCCTTACTAGCCCTGATCCTCGGTCTGCTTTTAATCCTATTCTTAGTCTTAACTTTAGGACCATGTTTACTCTGGACCCTAGTACAGCAGTTAGAGGGCACAGTAGTCTGCAAGGCCACAACCAAAATACTTTCTCTCCAGCAATACCAATATCAAAGTGTACAGACAGGTGATGCTAAGACTAGGGAAGAAGCTGTCTAAGCATCAAAGGGGGGAATGAAGCAGGATAGGGACAAGGAAATATAATTTTAAAGTTGTTTTTGCAACATTTTAGTAAGACAGAGTGTGCTTGCCCCACCCCGAGCTGTGTGCACCCCAGATAAGCACATATCTAACCGCATCCTGCCCCTGTAACCTGCTTCGCACCATTTAAAAGTAAGACCAACCCACAGAGCAGGTCTCAGAATTTGGAGACTGCCTCCTCTGAGCCCTCGCATAATAAAGAGTGCTCTGCCATCCTAACTGAGTGTGAATGACTTTTCCCCAACACCTCAACCTCCTCTGTTGACCTCAGCCAGTGAGGAAATTCCCTCAGGGACATGCAACCTGAATGAAATACATCGATGTTGTTCAAATAGCATGGAGAGTCCTTTTTGCCCTAGTTCATGACACCCAAGGGCTTATAAGAAGGGTGCTTTAACATGTAATCTTCTAGACCAGGAATATAGGCTGCTACTACATAAGTTTAAATGCAGGAAAAAGCACCAGTTGGGTGAAGGTGTGTTGTTCATAGAGGAATCCTCCCAAATACTTGTTTCTAAGCCAAGATTTTTTTTTATTATTGTTCAGTAATAGTTGTCCCTGTTTTCCCCCTGCCCTGTTACTTTTCTCTGCCCTACCCGCCCACCACCCCACATTGAATTCCTCCCCCCGTCCCCCAACCCCCACCCTCATCTCTTCTTTTGGCTCATTTAAAAAATATTTTATTTATTTATCTTTAGAGGCGAAGGGAAGGAGAGAGGAAGAGAAACATCAATGTATGGTTGCTTTTCATGCATTCCCTGCTGGGAACTTGCCCCTGCCAGGAACTGGCCTGCAACCCAGGCATGTGCCCTGACTGGGAATCAAACCGTGATCGTCTGGTTCACAGGCCCGTGCTCAATCCACTGAGCTACACCAGCCAGGGCCAGCTCATTTTTACATGTTCCTTAACTTGACCTTTCCCTAAGGCAAGATCTT
>NW_028082857.1:0-633 GCF_014824575.4 Sturnira hondurensis
TGCAGAAGCTTTTAATTTTGATAAGATCCCATTTGTTTATTCTTTCCTTTATGTCCCTTGTTCTAGGGGACATATCAGTAAAAAGGTTGCTGCGTCGAATATCTGATATTTTCCTGCCAATGTTCTCCTCTAGGGCTTTAATGGTTTCCCAGATTATATTGAAGTCTTTTATCCACCTTGAATTTATTTTGGTGTATGGTGTAAGGTGGTGCTCAAGTTTCATTTTTTTGCATATAGCTGTCCAGTTCTCCCAACACCATTTGTTGAAGAGGCTATCTTTACTCCATTTTATGTTACTGCCCCCTTTGTCAAATATTAATTGACTGTAGAGAGTTGGGTTTATTTCCGGGCTCTCTGTTCTATTCCATTGGTCTGTGTGCCTCTTTTTATGCCAGTACCAGGCTGTTTTGATTACAGTGGCCCTGTAATACAGTTTGATATTAGGTATTGTAATCCCCCCTACTTTGTTCTTCTTTCTCAAAATTGCAGCTGCTATTCGGGGTCTTTTATGGTTCCATATAAATTTTTGAAGTGTTTGTTCTATGTCTGTGAAATATGCCATTGGTACTTTAATAGGTATGGCATTGAATCTGCAAATTGCTTTGGGTAGTATAAACATTTTGATGATGTTAA
>NW_028082858.1:0-564 GCF_014824575.4 Sturnira hondurensis
CCAAGTTTGAATACAACAAACGTTTGGAGGACAAAGACACAGCCTAAGAACAGAAAATTGAAATTACGGAAGTCTGACAACAACTAACCTTTCAACCTGGACGGTAAGAGGGGCGGAGCCAGCAGTGGAGCAGGGTTGGGCAGGACAGATCCTGCGAACTAGGCACACAAGTGGTCCAGACCCCGTCAGGGGGTGGGGCAGACTGACCGCAGTCGCACATTCGCGCACAGTGAGATGGACCATGCAGGCCCCAGGGGGCCAGGGCTGACGGCGGTGGCACACTGGCATGCAGTGGGACGAAACGCACAGGCCCCGGTGACAGTGGCAGCTGCTGCACCTGTGGGGGCCGAGGCGGGAGGTGGCAGATAAGATGCCATTGCTCCTCTTTGACCCCGCCCCCATGTACAGCGTCACAACCCAGCAACTGAGTTGCCCTGCTCTGGTGAACACCTAGGGCTCCGATCCTGCTACGGAACAGGCACGAACAGGCACAAACAGCCCAAAAGATGACACAAGAAGAACTCAAAGTCCCAGAGCCGATAACTCTCAGTGACCAAGAAATTG
>NW_028082859.1:0-2138 GCF_014824575.4 Sturnira hondurensis
TTCTGTACAATGTGAGACTGTGTGGGGACCAAGGAGACCTGGGTTGGACACTCGAGCGAACGTCACAGATACAACTGTGTGGGGACCAAGGAGACCTGGGTTGGACACTGGAGCGAACGTCACAGATACAACTGTGTGGGGACCAAGGAGACCTGGGTTGGACACTCGACTGAACCTCGCAGATGCGTTTTAAGCTTCTAAACTGCTTGTGGTAAATTCCCAAGTGCAGTCAGTTCCAGGATTCTGAAATACTTGACTTTACTCCTGTGATGATAACACACACTGCTCTAATTTCACACTATGTGATATTTTTACATATACACATATGTAAATGTACACATACCCCAAATCCCAGGAAAGACTATGTTTATTCATAAAAAAACTAATGGATCTAAAGTACTTACAGTCCTTTCCAAATAAAAATGTATCATTAAACACACATAAAATCTTGAGAACATATTATATACCTTTCTGAAATCTAATTTTTGAAGATTTGGTATGGGGATATAGTGACAATACCAAATAATCTGACGAGAACCAGGTAAAATTGCATAAACTGAATATTTTTAGAATATAACATTATAAAATATAGAGATTGGAAGGAAATGTTTCCTTCGACATCCACTCCAGAGACGTTAAGCATCATCCGTCAATGAGAAGCACTTGCCAATGTGGTTCTCAGTATGTGTGTGTGTGTGTGTGTGTCTCATTGGTTCTATTGGAACAGGTGTATCTGTCTCCCATTAGTTCTGGTGTGTAGGTTTGTAAATGATCACTTCCATGGGATGGGTGTATCTGTCTGTCTATCACTGTTTTTATGAGATGGATGTATCTGTCTGTCTGTTGTTGGTTGTATGTGATGAGTGTATCTATTACTGTTTCTGTGGGATGGGTGTTTCTGTCAGTGGTTCTGTGGTGTGGGTGTCTGACAGCTAAAAAGTGACCAAATTCACTCGTACTGGGGTGAGGGGGTGAGGAAACGGTCCATTTCCAGGGAAGACACAGCTCCCCGGTTTCTCCAATAAACTATCAGATTGCCGAAATGACACAGTTTAAACACAGACGTGCTGAAAGGAAAAGGCTGGGAACTCCCTAGGTGCCAGAAGTAAAGTGGAGGAAAAACACAGGCAATGACAGGGAGGAGGCTGTGAGGGGTGAGGGGGTGGCCCCAGGAGCTGGAAGTAACCAACTCAGGAATGAGACACAGCACTGGGGCCACTAGGGCAGAGTCCAATGGGGTGAATCTCCTGCTGACCCCTATGAATGAGGAACAGAAAGAAGCCTAGAAGCTTCTGTCCAAGCTGCTTCTCTGTGGGTCCAGAGAAACAGCAAGGACATGTGCTAGCGACTGAGGCATTGGGTACGCATTCACCAAGAAGTCCAAACCCAGAGCCAGACACCCATGGCCTCCACGTGGGCTGCACTAGGGGCCCACAGCACACACTAGGCAGTGTTCCTGGCCAAAGGGCTGCGTGAATACATCATGAGGAAATGCTCAGGCAACTTCAGAGTGCAGACTGCTAAACCTGACCACTGACCACCCCCACATCACAAGTCAGCATCACCAGCACAAAAGACAGTTATAAAATGGAGAGGAAGAATTTTGATCCCAAAAGACTAAAGACATACGGTGTCCTTTTGGGCCTAAGCTCTTCTATTTTTGCCACCTTATTTGTGGTGACATTGAATGTTTGAAGGAGAGACCAGTGCCCTTTTCAATGGTCTCAGTTCTGCAGTTGTCATACAATTTCCTCAAGGTTAAGTTCAGGACAGACTTTTCCAGCACGACCACTGCACGGTCAATGCTGTCCTGTCTAACACAGCCCACAAGGTGACAGACAACCTGGTTTGACGTGTTTCTCCTTCCAGCTGCCCCTGACACTGGCCCTGGAAAGATGAGAAGTGAGAGGAGCAGGCGTTAAGGTCTCTCAGACTGTTCATCCACACGGGGCCTCAGTCTCCTTAGAGATTTGTCCCTGTTGGAAGCTGAAGGGCTGGGATTCCTCACACCAAACCAGTCTTTTGAAGGAAGTACTGGGGTGAGTGGTCAGTGGTTATGACTTCGATTCTTAACGAAGGATCCCTACAGTGTTCTGTCTGGGTGTTTACTTGATTGCCTGTGTTAGTTGGTTTTCATC
>NW_028082860.1:0-1819 GCF_014824575.4 Sturnira hondurensis
TTGGAGTTTTCCAGCTCTGCTACCTAGTGGAGCTTCAAGGGTATGACTATAGCATGGGGAAAGTTTATAAAATCCAAGTACCTAAACATGAAAAGTGGTTTCTGGTGTTAAATGAACTCACACAGAATATGGAGGCTCTGCTAGGAATAAATGAGGCCAACATAAGAAACATCCAGACCTGTAATAATTTCTATGAGCTTATTTGCACCAAACTGGCAATTGTTGGGAAGCAAAACCTCAATGGATTAGGACATTCTTCAGAAAATTGCAATTCTGTGTCCTGCTTTATGAATTACAGTGATAAGGTGGGTTACTTAAAATCAACTACTCACAGATCAGGGAGGAGGGAGAAAGCAAAGCCAGGAGGTGTCTGAGATTGGACTAAAAAGGAAAATGATAGACCTACTTCTTTTACATAGGTGGTCACAGGGTAGCAGTCAACAATGAACTCAGTATCAGTGAGGGGGTTTGTGGTCTTCATCTGGTGCTCTGGGCAATATCTGTGCTTTCAAGGGTCCAAAAAGGAAAATTACTTTGACATTCCAAAGGTTATGTTATTATAGATGCAAAAAAGACAATAGTCAGGCTCAATTGAGGTAAAGATTCTAGGCTAGGACATGACTACCTGCCATAAACTGCTTTTAGTCAGTAAGTTTTCATTTCAGACCATCCTTCATGGTTACGTTAGGTCTCTGAGTTAATGAGGCTGCCACAAAGGTCTCCCCTCAGCTTGTGAGGTTTAATATGTGGCTCCTTTTCATTCACAATGATAAAAATTTAAACAATTGTCTTAAGGTTTGCAAAGTGGAAACACAAGGAGGCAATACTCAGAGTGTTGCAAACAAGAAAGGAAGCCGAGTGTCCCTATAATATACAGTCCTGGGAAAATCAGTCCTGCATTCTAAGTCCTTAGATTATTCTTTAGAGATGGTAATCCCCTAAATGACTGGTGGTCTGGATAGTGAATGTCAGGTGATCTGGACATGTGAACATTCTTTCCTCAGTCCTTCAGGGGGTGATCGGTAGGTCTCATGGATATCCAGGCATTAGCACAGGACTGGAAAGGTCAAAAGTTTAGATTCTATTCTAGTTAAAACAAGAATAGAATCCTTTCCTTATGCCTTATCTTACTCTACTCCTCAGTGATTCAAAAGGAGTCACTTTTTGTCATTTAAAATATGGTAGAATAAAACATAATAAAGTAGGGCAGAAGAACACTGCCTGGTTGCACCTGAGTCCTTTCCCCTTATAAGGGAATCATTTAAATTGTGGGAGTGGAAGAGGTAAATCCATGTTTAAATTTTTTTTTTCCAAAAAACCCAGTAGAGTGAGGAAAAAATTAAGGGTAGGTCTAGAATGAAGGGCCATGGATTCATCTGAATTTGAGGTCTGTGGTCACATTTTAGGGAAGAAAAGCCAATGAAGTAAAAAATCTTCTCTAGCTCATGGTTTCTATGAACCTGGAAAAAAAGCTGGGGAGTGATCACCTGGAAAAATACATTTCAGTACTGTGCCTGTACCTTTGCTAAAATATTTGAGGAGAGAAGTCAGGTTTTTTTGTTTTGTTTTGTTTTGTTTTTCACAGTTCCAGGAAGCACTGGAAGAAAGCCGGGCTCTTTGTAATAAATCTAGGATCAGGAAGTATTGGTACCAGTAGAAGTGTGGTTCTTGCAGTGTCTTTTGCGACCTGCTCAGGCGGACATGGCTGTGTGATGTGGTTTACTGATGATGTACATTTAAGGGGGTTCCTTCCCGACTTCTTAATGTTCCATCTATCAATTTTGCCAGGGAAATAGTCCAATCTTGTCTTTAGTAGGGC
>NW_028082861.1:0-590 GCF_014824575.4 Sturnira hondurensis
CAATACCTGATATCAAACTGTATTAAAAGGCCACTGTAATCAAAACAGCCTGGTACTGGCACAGAAACAGGCACATAGACCAATGGAATAGAACAGAGAGCCCGGAAATGAACCCAAATCTCTATAGTCAGTTAATATTCGACAAAGGGGGCAATGACATAAAATGGAGTAAAGACAGCCTTTTCAACAAATGATGTTGGGAGAACTGGACAGCTACATGCAAAAAAATTAAACTTGAGCACCAACTTACACCATACACCAAAATTAATTCAAGGTGGATGAAAGACTTAAATATAAGCCGTGAAACCATTAAAGCCCTAGAGGAGAACATTGGCAAGAAAATCTCAGATATTACACGCAGCAGTATTTTTACTGACAGGTCCCCTAGAGCAAGGGATATAAAGGAAAGAATAAACAAATGGGATCTCATCAAAATCAAAAACTTCTGCATGGCTAATGAAAATAGTATGAAGATAAAAAGAGAAGCAACTGTTTGGGAAAACATATTTGCCAATGATACCTCAGACAAAGGTTTAATTTCCAAAATATACAAAGAACTCATTCGACTCCACTCAAAGAAGACAAGCAAC
>NW_028082862.1:0-2419 GCF_014824575.4 Sturnira hondurensis
CCAGATATTAGAAGGAAACTGAAAAAGGCCGAGGATGGCCCCCAAACCCTTATTGAAGATCTGATAAATACGGCATTTAAGGTTTTCAATAACCATGAAGCACAGGCTGAGGCTGCCTGTCAGGCTAGTCCACAAAAGGTAGCCTTGCAAACCAAGCCATGCTAGTTGCCCTGAGGCTGGTGGCAAACACTGGAACAGGAGCGAAGCCTAAGTCCAGGCCAAAGAACACCCCACTTGGGGCCTGTTTCAAGTGTGGCTAAGAAGGGCACTTGGCCAGCCAGTGTCCTCAACCTCAGCCACCAATGAAGCCTTGCCCTGATTGCTGGCCGATTGCCAGCCCCATTCTGCAGACCAGAGAACCTCGCCCGGGGGTGCAAACCCCAATAGAGCTCTGCACTGCCTAACTTTGTGGCTGATTGGCAGTTCTTCCTCCATATAGCCTAAGAAAACCTTTCATTTCATGACGAAACGTGAGAGGAGTTGTTGTCTGCTGAAGATTGCTATTCTCCCTACTCCCTGAGGAGACCTCGTGGCCACCCCACCTGTCTGGACAAAGAATCAGGGTAAGTGCCATTGCCCTTCAGTGCCATTGCCCTTCAGTGCCATTGCCCTTCATTGCCCTTCCACTTGGCCATTGGAGGGATGCCTGTTTCCTTAGAGGCTCGTCCCTGGCACCTCCACGCCGTGGACCAGCCAATTAAGGTGTGGAATCTTCCCTGGTCGAGCAAGAACTTCTCGGACTCCTAGATGACTGAAGCGGGCCAGACTGGAAGACCCCCATCACCTTGGTGATCCCAGGGCAATGCTGCAGGTAGTGGGTAAGTCCATCTCTTTCCTAGTGGACACCGGGGCTACCTACTCTGTTTTACCATCTTTTTCAGGACCTCTTACTCCTTCCCAGATCTCGGTCACGGAGGTCGACGGGACCCCATCTTACCTGTGGCGAAACCCCATGCTTAGCTGCAGTCTGGATGGCTTTCCCTTTTCCCATTCATTCCTTGTCATACCCCTCTGCCCTATTCAGCTTCTAGGATGGGATGTACTCCAATTATTAGGCGCCACTCTTCAGATCACGCAAAACCCGACCCCTTCCTCCTCCCTTATCCTCTCACTGTTGGAAAACCCAACTCCTCCTCCAGCTCCACCCATTTCCCCTTCCCTTGTCCACCCACAAGTATGGGACACTTCTATTCCAACCGTGGCATCTCATCACGCCCCCGTCGTCATCCGCCTAAAACGCCCGACATTTTCCCATCCCGACCCCAATTTCCTATCTCCCATTCGAACTTAAAAGGATTACAGCCTATCATCACCCACCTCCTAAACCACAAACTTCTTGTCCCTGTTAATTCTCTGAGCAATACTCCCATTCTTCTGCTCAAAAAAACATCCAAAGGCTACCACCTGGTCCAGGACCTTAGACTCATCAACGAAGTGGTCATCTCTATGTATCTGGTAATCCCTAACCCCTATAATATTCTCTCTCACATTCTTCCTAATACAACCCACTTCTCAGTCCTAGACCTCAAAGATGCCTTCTTCACTATCCCACTACACCCAGAGTCCCAGTTTGTTTTTGCCTTCACATGGACAGACCCTGACACACTGCTCTGTTACAACAGCTCATGTGGACAGTCTTGCTGCAAGGGTTTAGAAATAGCCCCCATTTATTTGGTCAGGCTTTAGCTCAAGACTTAGCCTCCTGTGACCTAGGCTCCACCAAGGTCCTCCAATATGTAGGTGACCTTCTCTGCAGCCCCACTTTACAGGACTCCAGAAAACATACTGCAAATGTCCTTAACTTCCTTGCCAAAAAAGGATACTGAGTCTCTCCTGACAAAGCTCAATTGTCAAACCAGCAACTCACCTACTTAGGTCTCTCTCTCTCTCGACTACCTCACAGAGCCTTACAGTGGAGCGCACTCAACTCCTCCATAATCTCCAACCACCTACAACAGGAGATCAAATTCTACCTTTCTTGGAGTGAGGTGGATTTTTCAGACATTGGGTCCCCAACTTTGCCCTACTCACCAAGCCACTGTATGAAGTGGCCAAAGACACTCCTACCGGCCCCCTCACATCCCCCAAGGTAGTGCAAAAAGCCTTTACTGTCCTGTGGGACACTGTGTTACAGGCTCCCTCCCTTAGTCTTCCCAATCCCTCTCACCCTTTCCATCTATTCACAGATGAGAGGCAGGGAATTGTGGTTGTAGTCTTGGCTCAGCCAGTATTCTCAACATTCCTTCCAGTAGCCTACTTATCAAAACAGCTTGACCCTACCCTATGTGGATGGCAGCCATGCCTCCAGGAGTTAGGGAGTGTGGCGGAACTCAGGAAGGAAGCCCTCACACTCACTCTGGGCCAAAATGTTCCCGTATTTTTCTCTCATCACCTTATGGATCTGCTATCACATGGTACT
>NW_028082863.1:0-693 GCF_014824575.4 Sturnira hondurensis
CGTCACAGGGTTGAGGCTTCCCCGAGAAGTGTGGGGCTCCCTCAAGCATGGCTGGCCACCCCCTGTCAGAGCTGGGCAGGGTTGGGACCACAAGATGAGCGGGCGGGACCCATGCTTTGACTCTGGGCCCTGGAGCTCCACTGGGAGGGGTGAGAGCCATCCTGGGGGCCACGTGCCTCTCCACAGCAGCCTGCATAAAGGTCAGTGAGGGGGAGAATACTTCTGGAAACTTCTGTGCCCCTCTTTGACCCTGAGGATTTTTATCTCTACTAGTCAAACTGGTCGAAACTAGTTTTGTGAACAACGTGTTCATCCAGGACATTTTATGTGATTTAAGTGTTTGACTTTAATCACACAGTTGAGTTCCTACTTGCAGAATTAAGTCACCCTTGGCTGGAAGAGAAAGAACTCCGTCTTGCTGAAACTGGACCCCAAGAAAGGAAAAGGGCAGCACGCAACCTGTTCAGTGTAGGTGTGCGCCAGGGAGGTTGGAGTTCTGGCAGGAGTCAGAAGGTGCTCGGGCCCCAGAGACACCTCAGGCCTGCGGACAGCCCACGTGCCTGCAGACTGCACCTCCCGGGGTGACAATCTGCTGTGTCCCCTGGGACTGTGCTGGTGAGGGCCTGGGCTTTGGTTTAGGCGCCCCCCCCCCACCTGCCCACCTCTGGAGGTGAGCAGGACTGACAAGGACTT
>NW_028082864.1:0-547 GCF_014824575.4 Sturnira hondurensis
TCGTATGTGGCTACTGGTGACCATGTTGGACAGAGTAGTTCCGGATATTAGCGACCAGATTTGAAATCGTCATCCCTGCATTTCAGGAAACCTCTCCTCCACTGGTTCCATAGAGAAGAAGTTACAGGGCCATCAGTATTTCCAGCATCAACGGAAAGATCCTGATCAGACACTTTCCACCTACAACTCGCAGATCTCCCCCGTGAGAGCAGAGGCAGCCACTTTCAATTTAGTGTGACATGACACTTTGATACTAACCTTCCCCTTTTCCCTGGCAGTTAGGACAGTTCAGGCCAATGGCTCATGAAAGACAGTCTCCAAGTTCATTTCTGAGGTAATATATTATTCTCTGATAAAAAGAACTGTAGTGAAGAGAAGACTTTTTTCTCTCCTTTTGCTGGGAGCTATTGTCACCTTCTGGTTGCTGGCAGTTGTCTTGTGACCGTGAAGGAACAGTGAAGAAAACAAAGCTTCCCTTAGTATCATTGAGAAGCCGAATTCTATTCTGGAATCACCTACATGTGGATTTGTTACTTCGTGAGAGAAA
>NW_028082865.1:0-515 GCF_014824575.4 Sturnira hondurensis
CGGTATATGTTTCCATTTGTCTGTGTCTTCCTTGATTTCTTTCTTCAGTGTTATGTAGTTTCCTGCATACAGGTCTTTTACCTCCTTGATTAGGTTTATGCCCAGATATTTAATTTTTGTTTTTTCTATATCGAATGGGATTTTTTCTTGATTTCTCCTTCTCCTGATTGTTAGTATATAAAAATGCCTTTGATTTCTGGATATTGACTTTGTATTCTGCTGTTTTGCCAAATTCATTTATTAGGTCGAGCAGTTTTGGGGTAGAGTCTATAGGATTTTCCATGTACACTCTCATGTCATCTGCAAACAATGACAGCTTTGTTTCCTCTTTTTCAATTTGGGTGCCTTTTATTTCCTTTTCTTGTCTGATCGCTGTGGCTAAAATTTCCAATGCTATATTGAATAAAAGTGATGAAAGTGGACAACCTTGTCTTGTTCCTGATCTTAGTGGAAAAGATTTTAATTTTTGCCCATTGAGTATGATGTTGGCTGTAGGTCTCTCATATATGGCCTTT
>NW_028082866.1:0-508 GCF_014824575.4 Sturnira hondurensis
TTAAAAAGTGTCCTAGTGCCCTCAAAATGGAGCCTCATTTAATGACTCAGGCCCTTTGGAAAAGGAAATTTATTAAGTGACCACAACTATGCCAGTGAACTGAGCTGGCTTCTCTTAGTTGCTTTTTTTCCCTTTCTCTGTGACCTCCTTAGTGTGTTATGCAAAGGCACCAACCACGAATATATATTGTCACTAAAAGCGGGTGATTTTGCAGTTTTGAGATGAATATATTTCTCAGCCTTAATTTTAGACATCTACAGTAAGGAAGATCCTAGACCAAGACAGATCTTATACCTTGTGTTCAGAGACAGACTCTACGAGAGTTTCAGCAGGTAACTCTTGTAATTAACATGAGTGCTGACTATGTATAGACATTGGCCCACGTCTTTACTCAGTTTTTTCACTGAGTTCTCAAAAAAAATCACAGTCTGGATTTTAAGCAGTTGAGGTTTAGAGTAGTTGCAGGCAGAGCCAGTGGGAGAGCTGGGACCCTAACAGAGCCTGTCAG
>NW_028082867.1:0-688 GCF_014824575.4 Sturnira hondurensis
GGTCTTTATCAGATGTGTCTTTTGCAAATATTTTTTTCCACTCTGGCTTATCTTCTCATCCTCTTGACATTGTTTTTGTCAGAGCAAAAATTTTTTTATTTCAATGAAGTCCAGCTGATCTAGTCTATCTTACACAGATTTTGCATGACTTTGGTCTGGTGTCTGTAAAGTCATGATCACACCCAATATCACCTAGTTTTCCTCCTTTATTATTTTGTAAAAGTTTTATTGTTTTTGTTTTACTTTTAGGTCTATAATCAATTCTGAGGGTTTTTTTGTAAAGGATATATTTGTATGTAGATTCTTAAAATTTTTCAGGATGTGGATGTCTTAGTGTTCCAGGACATGTGTTTTAAAAATTATCTTTGCCCCATTGTACTGCCTTTTCTCTTTTGTGAAAATTAGTTGATTAATATTTATGTGGGGCTATTTCTGGGCTGCCTATTCTATTCCATTGATCTATTTTTTCCAGTCTATCACAAATACCTACTCTCTTGATTGCTGTAGCTTTATAGTGAAACTTTGATTAGGTTTCTTCAGTCCTCCAATTTTTTTGGCTATTATGGGTAATTTGCCTCTTGCACATAAACTTCAGACTCGGTTTGTTAATACCAACAAAATAACCACTGGAACTTTGGGGAGGTTGCATTGAATCTATAGATCAAGTAAAGAAGAAGTGTTATAATAC
>NW_028082868.1:0-613 GCF_014824575.4 Sturnira hondurensis
CATAATCCCTTTAATAGTTTGACTCCTTAGATAAAGTGAAAGAGGTATACTACCTATATTTAGTATTATGATCATCAACTTAATCTATTTAAGGTCTTAACCCAATAGCTCAATAATAACTCTTAGAAAAAACACTTAATAAAAGCAAATCATTCTATTATTGTACTGTAACCAGCTAAGACACCAGTGTTTGGGCTGCCGGTCACTACCAAATCCAATAAACAATGACAGTGATTGAATCGTTTATGGGTGCTGTATTCAGATGGCCAGCGATCTGAGAAGATGGTGAGTTCATACCCTAACAAACCCTCTTCCCTTCTCTTTCCTGGCCAGATCTTTTATAAGGGGGGTGGGGTGGGACAAATAAGATGAGGTGAGGGCTTTGAGATTCAGAAACTGCAAAATTCCTGTCCTGGACAGTTAGCTGTTCCAAAGCCAGGTGGGAGGGCTCAGGGGTGGGGGGGATGGTTGTCTGCTCCCCTGGAAGACAAAAGGCCCAGATGCCTCCAACTTGTCCCCAGGCATGATCTTTGGCCAGTGCCCCCAGGAGGCCAGCTGTTTCCCGGGAGTCAGGAGGAGCCTTACCTGTAGTTTCTGAAACAAAAGCTTTAAC
>NW_028082869.1:0-2019 GCF_014824575.4 Sturnira hondurensis
TGAAAAATGGGTTTCTCTGGGCCTCGTATCTATTTCTATTTCAAAGAGAAAACCCATATTTCCTTTCCAGTATTTTCCTTGTAAAGAGAGGGCTTATATACTTTTCTATGCTTTTGCAGTTGAATTTCTTATATGGAAAATACACTTGTTTCATTTTATATAAACAGTGCGCCTTTGTACCAGTATAATTAGAGTGTACACTTCACCATACGGCATATTAGTAGCATAATAAAAGCAAACGCGCTGTAACGCCAGCAGGGCACCTGCTGACCACAGCAGGGCTGGAGCGCGCTGGGGCACGTCCGGGGGTGGAGTCGTTGGGATCCCACTGGTAGTTGGTGGTTGTGGTTGCCGTTCCCTGAGTCATGGGAGATTTCAAATGCGCAGATAAACCCACGCTCCCATCACCCTCGTCCAGTCATCAGCTCCTCGCCAACCTGGATTCATCTGAGCTACACCACTCCATTACCCCTCAAAAAAAAAAAAGGTTCATGTGAAGNCATCCAAAAATGTTTCAGTATGCAGGACTAAAAGATAAAGACTGAAAACACAGCCAGGGGCCCCTGATCACCTTGGAAATAAGTGAGCGGCTCTCTTCTCCACCAGCGCTGGCTCAGTGTCCACACCCTGGGGCTGTGCCCTCCCTTGCCGGGACACCTGGCTTCCTGCCCTGGGTTCTGGAGGGTTGTCTGGGGTGCAGTGTACAAACGCAGGAGGGGCCTGTCCTCACACCCAGGCGCGGCCTCACCCCTTTCTCTGCCCAGAACCCCCCTGGACTCACGCTTCCGGCATCACAGATGGTGGATCTGCTGCAACAGGTGCTTCTGCCTCAGGCGTCTGCAGCTCCAGGCCCCTCACCAGGATGGGCCGCTGGCCCAGGGCAGGGGAGCACGTCCCCAGACCTCCCTACTGCTTCTCTGCCTCGGCCTCCTGGCCTTCCTCCAGGATGTCTGGGGGGTCATCGCTGTCATTCAGTGAGCAGGCTTGGGGTGGGGGCAGAGGTGTCCTGGGCCCATCTCACTCCCCTGGGCTGCTTCCCCCAGGGTCTGCTGGGGTTTACTTGACTCTAGGATGTGGGAACACACGGCTGTAGTTCAACAAAAGGGTGATAAGTGGATGTGGCTGTGATTACTGTTATGTTGTTATCACTGTCCAGGGTCTTTCTTGTTCATACCCAGGTGTCTTCTCATTCCAGGCAGGTTAATGGAAGAGCCACGCAGATACAATAAAGCTGACGATGGGGACCGGGACACCTTGGGCTCGCCCACCTTTCTTTCTTTACCTCTTCTCTGTCACCCAGTTCGACAATTCTCTTTCCCCCAAAAGACCACCAGCTCCAGTTCCCATCCACTTCATTGCACCAATGTTGAAAGTGGATCTCGGAGCTGGCTTGCTTTGCGAGCCCTCTGGGGTTGGAGCACACCTTCAGGGTGGGACCTGGTTGCCTGCCCCCCAGCCCCGCCCCAACCATGAGGCTCCATATTGGAAAGCCCTGACCCAGTCTGGACCCCAGAAACCTTGACCAGGTTCCACATTCTCACCCAGAAGCCTGCTGAGTCCCTCCTGCAGGAGCCTCCAGGGTGAATCTGGGGTTCAAGCTGGCGCCTCCCCACACCCAGCTTCTTCCCTCAGTCTCCTCTGAAAAGTCTTGCTCCTCTTCCTCCTCCTCCAAACTCCCCCTGCCGCAGATCACCCATCTTTCCCAGACGTTCCCCCTATCCAGCCCAACTCCTTTTCAACACACCACTATGTAAGTAGACAACATACAGATGCATATTAGCATGTAAGTGTATGCAATTATAATTTGCACGTGTTAACTTACTTGCTTTTTAATCGGCTCCTCGATGTAATTGTGAGAGGAATATCCTAGAAAATGTCTGGTACCTGACAACAGCTGTAGGTGTCGTTTCCCCGATTTCCTAATTTTTAGGCAGGTTAGCTGTATCTCTGACACTCTGCCACGGCCGGACGTGGAAGTCCCTCTCCCTGTGTTTTGCTTGTCTCTCCCTGGTGTTGGAC
>NW_028082870.1:0-545 GCF_014824575.4 Sturnira hondurensis
ATTCGCCTCCAAGTACTGCTTGCCAGCAGCACCCCATCAGGAGAGATTCTCCTGTTGTAATTTTCAGTCCTGCAGCTCCTGAGGCAGGGGCGCTGGGCTGGCTGTAGCCCCTCCTCCTGCAACGCGGCAACTCCCTCAGCTCTACCCTGACAGCTACTGTCTCTCTCCCCCCTGATTTTTTTTTTTTTTTTGCCTCGTAAGTATGGGCTAAATACAAATTTTTTAAAAAGATTTTATTTATTTATCTTTAGAGGGGAAGGGAAGGAGTCAGGGAGAGACATATCAATACATGGTTGCCTCTTGTGCGCCCCCTGCTGGGAACTGGCCTGCAACCCAGCCATGTGCCCTGACAGGGAATTGAACCGCGATCCTGTGGTTCGCAGGCCCGCACTCAGTCCACTGAGCCTCACCAGCCAGGGCCTGAACACAAAATTTTGCGTGGCACTACAATAGAGTATCTTCCTCCCTTTTACCTGTGGCAGAAGATAGAGTTGTAGAGGAGGCAGTCTGGTTGCATCCTGGCAGGAACTGGGGGCTTTAGGGCC
>NW_028082871.1:0-611 GCF_014824575.4 Sturnira hondurensis
CTTCCCAAATTCCCAGGCTCCTGCCCTGGGTAGCTTTTTAATGTTCTAATTCCTCCAAGGATCTCCTTCCCCACATTTTTCTCACAGGCGCTTGGTGTATCGATTGTTTGCTTTTACTCTAACTCTTTGCGGCAGGCGGAGGGGTTGTTCGCCCGCGCCTTTCTGGGTTCCTGTGGAATACCTTCTGTCTGGCTACTCTCTTTGCCCTGCAGGCATTTCATTCTGGGCATGGGGTGGTTTTTGTAATGTATCAGCAAGTGATTTCATACATTAAATGCCAAAAAAAAAGAGGTAAATTCCAATTGCTCAAGGGATGATAGCAGTTAAATTTAGGGGTTTCTTCTTTGAATCAGTTTGAATAACTGTGAAATTCACATTCTCCATTCTCACAGCCACTGTCATGTAGATCGCTTTGTCTAGTCTTGTCTGTAGACCTTACTCACCGACCCACTGGGTCACTTGCAGTTCCCCCAAGAGCTCAGGATCTTTCATGAACCTCTGACTCACCAAACATACCTCTTCTAGGAACACTGTTACCTGTTATTCTTCTACTAGACATTTTTAATATAGACACCAGATGAAATTTGATATTTTGTTTAGGATTTTTGTAT
>NW_028082872.1:0-592 GCF_014824575.4 Sturnira hondurensis
GGGAACTGATGAATATGCTGCTGAAACCCTCCCCCTAAGATTCTAGCCTGCAAGAAAGAGATGAAAGCCTCAAAACAAAGGACCCAGGGCAAGTGCTAGGGGCAGCCAACACTATTCCTCTCCCTTCTTTTTTCCTCCACTTCTTTCTTCACATATGTGTGTCTCCTAAACTAGCAGGGCCTAGAGACTGCATGCAGCCCAGGATGGCTGTGAATGCAGCCCAACACAAAAGCGTAAATTTACCAAAAACATTATGATATTTTCTGTGATTACATGTCAAAATGTATTTAATAGTGACCCAAGAAAACTCTTCTTATTCCAGTGTGATGCAGAGACGCCAAAATGCTGGGCACCCCTGCTCTAAGGCAGTGGGCAGCTAGCTGGCAGCTTGTCCCAGGCTAATCCCCTGAACCTGTCCCCAAAGCCTTCTTTTCTCTGACTTCCCAGTGAGCCGAGCCTAGGCTCTCCTGTTGCTTTCACTATGCTAAGCCCTTCTTTGTTTCACTGTCACCAACTTAAATAAACATATTTTTAGTCACCTGGACTTGTGTTTGTGACATCTTTCCTATGCGAAGTCAAGAACCCACACACT
>NW_028082873.1:0-1078 GCF_014824575.4 Sturnira hondurensis
AATAAAGCCTTACCCTAGTTCTAACCTTAACCCTAACCCTAGACTTAACCCGGATACTAACCATAACCCTAGCTCTAGATCCTAGTCCTAGCTTTAACCCTTACCCTAAACCTAACCTTTGCCCTATTTCTGACCCTAGCCCTAACCATAGCCCTAGCCCTAAACCTAACCCTAGACCTAAACCAAAACTAACCCTAACCCTAGCTCAGGCTCTATTCACAACTCTAACACTAACCCTAGCTCTAGTCATAACCCTATCCCTAACCCTAACGCTAAGGCTAACTCTAATTCTAATTCTAATCCTAAATCTAAGCCTAGCTGTAGCGCTAAGCCTAGCCTTAAACTTAATCCTAGACCTAACCTTAACAATAATCCTAATCCTACCTATAGATGTAGCCCTAACCCTAACACTAACCCTACACCTACCCCTTAACCTAACCAAAACACTAAACCTAACCCTGACCAAAACACTAACTCTAAACTTCACCCTTGCCCTAACCCTGAATGTAACTCTAACCATCACCCTATTAAATACTGTATACCTAGCCCTAATTTCAACCATAACCGTAGCCTTAGACCTTACCCTGATTCTAATCTGAACCCTAAACCAAGCACTAATGCTAACCGTAGCCTTATCCATAAACCTAACCCCAAAACTTCCCCTAGACCTAGCTCCACCCAACACTAACCCTAATCCTAACCCTAACCCCATACCTAGCCCTGAGCCAAACCCTAATCCTAAACATATCCTAAACTTTATCCTAACCGTAACCTTAAACCTAACCCTAAATCTAGCACTAAACCTAACCCTAACCCTGTCTTTAACCCTACCCTAACCCTGAACGTAACTGTAGCCTTAGCCTTCACCCTGATACTAACCACAACTCTGGACCTAACCCTAACTCTAACCTTAACCATAACTCTACACCTAACACGAACACTAACGTGAACCCTGCTCTAGCTATATCCCTAAACCTAACACTAACCATAGCCTTAACACTAACCCTAAAACTAACCCTAAACCTAGCGATAAAAATAACCCTAGACCTATACCTAATCCTAGCCCTTACCCTAACTC
>NW_028082874.1:0-1547 GCF_014824575.4 Sturnira hondurensis
AATAGCTGCAGTCTGTGACAGACAGAACACAGAACTGACCAGATACGATAAGATCTAGCTCCATTGGACAGAGTACTGAATCAGCCAGCTTTTGCCACTATTAGAAACCTTAATTGTATAGTCTATTTTTAGATATGGCACATATAATGTAACTCAAAAATCCACTCTATATCAGCTATGTACTGCACAGTGCAGTTTGGCTTCTGGTATTAAAACTTTGTCTTCAAGAAATCCAGTATGGGTTGAAAATGAAATGTTTCCCATAATATACACATAGACATGTATCCAGATATGAGTACACATGTTTAGAATATAAATCACTTAAACTAGTCAAAGTTGTTATCATTTATATGAGAAGTGATGTGGAAGGGGGAAAATAAAGTCAAAATCTTTTACTAAATCATATGCTCCAAGTATACATAAATTAAAACTATAATTTTATCAGTGCTTGTGGTATAATTAATCTCTCATATTTTACAGATTTATGTCAACCTAGCTTGCCACTGAAATGAAATTGTATCACGTATACAGTTGGAGTATATTATTTCTCACAGCTCCATAGCATGGCACTGACTCCAGCTGGAGTTTGAAATGACTACGTAGATATAGTCCCAAATGTGGATTTATTGACACAATGTTTTCAGAATCATAAGCAATGTACACATTCTGCATAATTCCAAAAATCAAGAGAAATAAAGGCTTAAAACTTAATTTAGAATTGAATCACTTGAAAAAGATAGTGTTATAATTAAATCATATTCAGTTTATTACATCCTTGACAAAGCAATCTCTATTTTAACTCACTGGCATTGAGATGAATTTTGGGCTTACATAGTAAGTGTAGCTCTAATCTCAAATGATCATTTAAAAACAAATACTTTCATGTTTGCCAGAACTAATCAAAATCAAGAATATAGTATGCTTAGTCTCTATAAATTGAGACATGTGATCATAAGCTGCTTTAGTAACTGCTTTTGGTGCATTCTTCTGAATATCAGGAACTGTGGAGTTTTCTGCAAATGCTAAGAGCTCCTAAGAACCCAGTCGGTTGAATCAGCACCATAGTATCCGTATCCACAAGGCAACTGGCTACCACTGAAAGTGCTTCTGTATGAAGGTCATTCAATTCCTAATAATAAAAGGAAACACAGCTTTAGAAAGTTTTACTAAAAGAAATTTATACATTTCAAATTTACACACGGACTAAGGTCAGTCAGAAGACAATGTAATCCATTTTGTTGGGACAGAAGCCCAAGGAAACAGTTCTGTTTATTAACATAACATCACTCTCCCTAACCATTTGCCCCATCTTTTCTCATTTCTCCTAGTCCAAAGTGTTCTATACATAAAAATAATTACTGAAAATGTCCAGCAATGGTATCCAAGTGAAGGTGCCTATAGAACCTCCCACTGACAACAATTTTAAAATCTGAAGGAAATATTTTTTGAAAAAGCAAACAGAAGAACATATATTTTCCTTAAAATCTCCAGTTGACAGAGGGAAGTATTGTGAGTGTGTGGCTTTCTTGCCTGCACAATCTCCCAAA
>NW_028082875.1:0-553 GCF_014824575.4 Sturnira hondurensis
TGAATGCCAGAACCAGGATTTGAACTGATGCCTTTTAACTCTGGGTCTAATGGACTCTGAGCCAACCATAGCTGTTAGCAGAGGGCTTATGTCCTAGACACCCCTGGAATATGCTAAAGGAGCCACGCAGACATCATAGCGAAAGGAGGGGATATATATTAGTGCTTATGACTATTATTCACTCTGGCTGACTCCTTCACACATTTGTCCCCCTGTCCTCCTGAGAACTCATGTCTCTTTCCCTCCTTTTTCTTTCATTTATGTCTTCTCTGTCTCCTCCTTCACTTATAGTTCAAAATAACTAGGCACAGATAGCAGACAATGGAATAATTAAACATTGCCCTAGAGTGAGTGGGGAGATGTTTAGGAATGGCTAATAGAAGGCAGATTTCATATTTATGCCCACATTTATTAATTAATAGCTCAGAGAGCTCTATAATAGATTGTCATTCTTGTTTTGTTCAACAGTTTTACTACTGGCGTAAATAAAGGGAGATAAGAGGGAATATTTTGTAGTATAAAGTTTCATCCATGTAGAAGGTACAATGATATA
>NW_028082876.1:0-709 GCF_014824575.4 Sturnira hondurensis
GTGCTGGCCAGATAAAACAAAGGTGGATGGCAGGATTCGGCCCACAGACCTTGTGGTTTCTACCTATGAACTAAGTGAAATAAGCCAGGCAGTGAAATACAAATACTATATGATGTCACCTATAAGTGGAAGCTAATCAACATAACAAATAAGCATGCAAAATATAACCAGAATATTCATGCTTTCTTTCTTGGCTGACTTTACACCATCTCAAATGTAATCCCTCAGTGAGCCCATTAGTTCATCACTTCTACCACGATTGCCTAGTTCCAATTACATCATTAATTATTTACTTAATTCAAACTTCAAGTTACCCTGTTTTCTCTTGTCTCCTTAAGACCTTTCTAAACACAGTACCCACCATGATTTTTATAACACAAAACTATTTTTTATGCAGAATTATCTAATTACTTCCTATACTATTTAGCATAAAATCCAAATACTCAACTTTGACCTTTCAGGCCCAACTCTCTGTTTTTTTATGATTCATGAAATATGATTATTCCTTCTTTAGGGCATTTCAAATCAATGTCTCTTTTGCATAGAATATCCTGACCTCATTAGGGTTTTGATAAAATGTTACTAATTCAGAAAACTGTACTTGAACAACAGTTAAAATAATTTAAAAAATGTTACTAATTCAGATAGGTCTTTCGTCTTGCTATCTCTTGCTATTCCCTGACTCTGAATTTATGTAGTTGTTTTGTTT
>NW_028082877.1:0-1054 GCF_014824575.4 Sturnira hondurensis
GTTTAAAAAAATATTTTGCCAGCTTGTTTGTTTTATTTTAAGCAAAATATAAGCAGAGACATTGAAATCAAGAACAAACTGGGGACTTCCGCCAAGATGGAGGCATAGGTGGAAACACTGTGCCGTCTCCCACAACCAAGTTTGAACACAACAAAGGTTTGGAGAACTAGGACACACCCAAAGACCAGAAAACTGAATTATACGGAAGTCTGACAACTATGAACCCGTTCAACAGGACGGTAAGAGAGGCGGAGCCAGCAGCGGAGCTGGGTCGACAGGACAGATCCCCTGACCCAGGCGCGCAGGTAGCCTGGAACCAGTCGGGGTGCGGGGCAGACAGACCCCAGTCGCACATTCGCACACAGTGAGAAGGACCACGCAGGCCTCAGGGGGCGAACCCAGTGGTGGAGGGCTGACGGCGGTGGCACACTCACGAGCAGTGGAACGAAACCCGTGGGCCTGGTGATGGTGGTGGCTGCGGTGCCGGTGGGGGTCGCTGCAGCAGGCGGCAGAGGGAAGCCATTGTCCCTCTTTGACCCCACCCCCACATACAACATCACAACCCAGCGACTGAGTTGCCCTGCTCTGGTGAAAACCTAGGGCTCCGATCCTGCTACTTAACAGGCACGAACAGCCCAAAAGATGGCGCAAGAAGAACTCAAAGTCCCAGAGCCAATAACTCTAAGCGACGGAGAAACTGCCAGCCTCTCAGAAGCACAATTCAAGACACTGTTTATCAGTATGCTCACAGAATTGGTAGATTACAGTCAGATTAGAGGAACATATGAAGGCTAAACTAATTGAAATGAAGGGAGATGTCCAGGAAACCAATAGCGATTGGAAGGAAACTGGGACTGAAATCAATGGATTGGACCAGAAGGAAGAACGAAACATCCCACCAGAAAGGAATGAAGAAATGAGAATTCAAAAAAATGAGGAGAGGCTTAGGAACCTCCAGGACATCTTTAAATGCTCCAACATTCAATTTATACGGGTACCAGAAGGGGGAAAGAAACAGCCACAAGTGGAAAACGTATTTGAACAAATAATAAAG
>NW_028082878.1:0-664 GCF_014824575.4 Sturnira hondurensis
TCCCATTCTTTACTTGAAATTTAACACTCTTTTTAAGGTTAGGGACTGAGATGAAAGGGCTAAATAGGATCAGATAAAATGTATAAAGAGGTCGCCCAGTGGATTGAGTGTGGCCTGCAAACCAAATGGTCACCAGTTGAATTCCCAGTTAGGGCACATGCCTGGGCTGCTGGCCAGGTCCTCAGTTGGCATGTGAGAGGCAACCAATCACTGTATCTCTCACATATTAATGTTTCACTCCCTTTCTTTCTTCCTCCCTTCCCCTCTCTCTAAAAGTAAATAAATAAAATCTTTATAAAAAGTATAAAGAGTGGGAAAGATTTTGCTTGATGTGGGGAAGTATTTTCAAGGCTACCAAGTGGATTATGACAAGGATGGTACCCAAAAGTTGTGCATTTTCCTGGTGCACTGGGCCAAAAAAATAATACATTAACTTTTAGTTGAAAACAGAATAGAAATAAGCAAGAACTACCTTATTTTAAATTGTTAGGCTTTTAATTGTGTTAAAGATAACTGTTCCCTTCATTACTAAAAAAAACCAGATATCTGTATTCTTTTCTCTTCCATCATATTTCAGTATAAGAATATGAACTAAAGGACTTTTCAAACCTCTTTTTGCCAGCCCTGAAAAATATTCAATCCACTGTGACTGCAGAGTTTCAGA
>NW_028082879.1:0-771 GCF_014824575.4 Sturnira hondurensis
AAAACGTGTCTCGCTTCAATCAATCTCTTGAACAGACCGAGACTCCAGCCCCGGTGACCGGCTTGCTTTCTAGACAGGGTAATTAAAGAGGCGGGGCCAGCGACGTTTGAAAGTCCCCTTGTCTTCGCTGTATCTTCTATAACACAATCTCGGACATTCCCGAAGGAAAGCATCTGCCCTTCGCCCGTCCCTCCCCGAATGTCGGGCCGGGCTCTGTGTGCTGAGGGGTTTCTCTTGTGGTCAAGGGATTCCGCGCCCCCCCCCCCCCCNCCCCCCCCCCCCCGTAAAGTGGAAAAGTTTGCCCAGAAAAAGAAAAGCCATCGGTGTACCAGAAGCTCTTTTCCCGCCAAATCCAAGCCTGGCTTTTCCTGAACAACCAAAGATAACACATAGCAGGATATCGGTCACTTCTCAAGTGACCCAGGACACTCCGGCAGAGAAAGGGAAGCTGCTTAGTGTGTGTTTTGTGTTCATAGAACATTTTAAATATTTAAAAAAAAGTTTTTTAAGAAGCAGAGATTTGGAAAACTCTAATAGATCCTTCAATGACTACATATGAGGTAATGTGTGTTAAATAGAAATCAATTGACCACAACTAGATATTTGGGGCCATCAGGGGCATGGGAGATCCCTATAAAATAGGCAGAAATGGTGTTAGTCAGAAAATATGTTCTTTCATGGTTGTAGAGGGGGCAAATAAGAAAAGTAACTTACAGAATGACTTGTCGTGGTTTTAACTGAAGAATTTGTGTAATTTCAACAAACACGTTT
>NW_028082880.1:0-555 GCF_014824575.4 Sturnira hondurensis
ATTTCTGGGGAGTTACCCGAAGAATATGAGAATACAAATTCAAAGCGGTATATGCACACCCATATTGACTGCAGAATCCTTTACAACAGTGAAGATATACAAGTGAAAAAAATCACTGTGACTATATTGGTGGTGTACAATTTGGAAGAAATGAAAAATGTTATTTTAGTTGACATGTAACATCAAAAGTGATTATCCTATCAAGTCCCCCTTCATGATGTGACTCCATATGCTTATATTCTATATTCGAAAAATACAAATGCAAACATAATCTGCAAGTTACTGAATATGAAGCAATCTTCCTGGTGTACACATTACATTTTTTCTCTCTTTTTTAAAAATCATATATATTTATTTTGAAAGAGAAGATGGTAAGGAGAAAGGAAAGAGAGGGAGAGAAATATCAATGCATGGCTACCTTCCACACACACCCTACTGGGGACCCAGCCCCCAACCCAAGCATGCGTCCTTACTGCTAATCAGACCAGCAACCCTTGGGTTCACAGACCAATGCTCAATCCACTGAGCCACACCAGCCAGGGCCACATCACACTT
>NW_028082881.1:0-905 GCF_014824575.4 Sturnira hondurensis
TGGGGAAGTTCTCCTTTATTATTTGTTCAAACAAGTTTTCCACTCATGGCTGCTCCTCTTCCCCTTCTGGTACCCCTATAATTCAGATGTTGGAATGTTTAAAGATGTCCTGGAGGTTCCTAAGCCTCTCTTCATATTTTTGAATTCTTGTTTCTTCATATTTTTCTGTTTGGTCATTTCTTTCTTCCTTCTGGTCCACTCCCTTGAATGAGTCCCAGTTTCCTTTCCATCACTATTGGTTTCCTGTGCATTTCCCTTCATTTCTATTATTTAGCCTTTATTTGTTCCTCTAATTTGTGACTAAAATCAACCAGTTCTGTGAGCATCCTGATCACCAGTATTTTGAACTGTGCGTCTGATAGGTTGGCTATTTCTTAGAGTCACTTAGAGTTATCGGCTCTGGGGTTTTGAGCTCTATCTGGGCTCTATCGGTTATCTGGGCCCTATCGGTTCTTGAGCCATGTTTTGGTCTGTTCACACCTGTTACGTATGAGGAGCAGAGCCCTTGGTGTTCACCAGGGCAGAGTAACTCAGTTGCTGGGTTGTGATGCTGTATGTGTGGGCGGGTTCAAACAAGGGCAATGGCGGTCCCCTCTGCTGCTTCCCACCACTGGGGCATGCTCGGTCTGTCTCACTGCTCACTCGTTCACTGGTTTATCTGCTCCTGAATCTGTGACCGAGGTCAGCCTGCCACCTTGCGCCCTCACTGGGTCTGCCTGTTGCTACCCGACACCTGGTATCCGTCCGTGGCTGCCTGCCTGGGTTGGGGGACCTTTCCTGCCCCACCCTGCTCCACTGCTGGCTCCGCCCCTCTCACCCGTCTGGCTGAATGGTTGTTGTTGTTGGACTTCCCTATAGTTCAATTTTCTGTGTTTTGCCTGCGTTTTTGTTTACCAAAACTTTGT
>NW_028082882.1:0-750 GCF_014824575.4 Sturnira hondurensis
TCCTCGGAGAAATAGTGTCCAACTCAGAGACTAGGCTGGTTCTCCAGCTATGTGATCCCACTTCTTCTTTGCTGCAATTTGCACACTTGCTGTTAATTCATTCATTGTAATGATTGGCTTTCTGTGGTGGCTAAGAACATGGACTTTAGGGTAAGACTGCCTAAATTCTGATTCTGTTTCTGCATTTACTACCTCTATGGCCTTGGGCAAGTTACTTAATCATTCTGTGCCTCAGTTCCCTTGTCTGTAACATGAGGGAAAAAATATATATCTTGAGGCAGGGAAAATATATATATAATATCATATATATAGATATAGATAGACAGATAGATAGATAGATTGATTGATTGATAGCCTTTAAAATTCTACCAGGCACATAATAAGCTCCAAGCAGTGACAGTAATGAGAGCAGCAGAAGTAGAACCAATACTAAGGTGCAGTACATAGTAGCAGCAGTACTATTACCAAGAGCACCAAGAGTAGCAGAACTCCTTACTGGACTGGAATGTGCATCTTTCTTGTTTACCACTGTATCTGTCATACTAGGTTTGTGCCTGGCACGTAATAGACACTCAAATATGTCTGTTGACTGACCAACTGCTTTTGGGTCAATTACCAGTCCTCCTAAAATGTACTATAAATTATTTTATCAGTTATATATAATAGTATTTGCTACTGGTCTGGGTTATAACCTAAGAGTTGTGGTGCTGAGTCTGTACTTTGGCGTCAGCTGGAGCTTAGTTCAAGTCC
>NW_028082883.1:0-1438 GCF_014824575.4 Sturnira hondurensis
ATTCAGCCTCTGCTGTCCCTCTCCTCAGTGCTGCCTTTCTTTTTTCACCTCTTACAGTCACTCACTTTTCCTTATGACAGGGTCCCCAGACCTGGACAGCATCACTCACACCCACCAGCTCCTTCCTCTTTCCCCAGTGTCCTCCTGCATGAGGACATTGGTCCTGGTGGGTGGAGGCAAACACATTCCCCTATCTCAGAAGCTTAGCTGGCACTTGCCACTTTCTCAAGACCTTAGTGGGGGGATGGGGCGGCAGCCATAGTTCATCCCGTGGGAATTTTGTTCATAAAAGCCTAACAAGTATCCTTCCACCTTGGCCCTGCAAGGAGGCTGCAGTCTCCCAAACCCTGACCACCTGCTCCCTTCCCCATGACAGCCCACTGGTGAAGCCTATCCTGCGTGAACACTCCCTGCATGGCTTGGCCACACCCTGCAGTACTGCAGGATGGGACCCGTGTCTGGAACTGCTGGGAGCCTTCCCAGCCTCGGGGTGCCACCCCTGTAAGAATACCATGGGCACTTCGGTTGCACCATGCTCACATGTTCCTGGAAGCCACAAAGGTTTTGCTCCATTGTTTCTCAACAGTGTCACCTAAGTCAGCAGGAGGCTTTCAGACTCGGTGCCCTTCCCTCTGGAGGCTGGTTCAGGCCGCCTGCCACCTAGGCCAAGAGGCCTCCTGCTGAATCCCTTGAAGCGTCATCCTCTGACTGGGATACTGGAATTAACTTGAATCAATGCCCCTGTCAGTTCTTAAGTTTTGTAAAGAATGCTTTTGTTAGCCTCCCTTTGTAATATCTTCTCTTGTCCTCTCTTCTCTGGACAAGTCCCCCTCCTCTCGGTCAGAGGCACCCTCAGCCTCTTCTGGAAGCCATCTCCCTAAATATCTGCAGACAGCCTCTCCAATCTGGGGACAGGACCTTCTGGGCCATGTTCCCACCCTGAGCTGACGTGAGAGGCAGGCACACCCACCCCTAGGACCACAAGGTATGGTCTAAGTGAGGAAACAGCCTTCCACAGAAGTGAGCGCCTAGATTCTAAAGCCACACCATTAGGACCTCTCCACACCCCCTGGGACCAATGACCTCAGATTTGCTGGGGGAACAAAGCTTTATAGGAGAGAGCGAGGGGCCTGATGAAGCACCTCCCAGACATGCCAGGCCCAGTCCAAGGTTTCTCACATCCTGTCCCAAACTCATCCAAACCAAGTTCTCAAGGCTGATGGATTTTGCTGCTTTAAAGTCATTCAGGACAAGCCCAGTTTATCTGTTGCTAAGAGACCTGCCTCCAAGAGTTTACACTGAACTGAAATGTTTTTCTTAAGGTGTTCTTGGTATGAGAGAAGACTGAGCCATTCATTTTAATGGGTATGCCAGTCTGCAAACTGGGAAACACCTTACGGCCAAAGAACTTTGTTTATTTGGTCCTTTCTGAACATAT
>NW_028082884.1:0-545 GCF_014824575.4 Sturnira hondurensis
CCCATACAGTTGGTTCCCTTTCTATTTTGATGATCTTTTCTTTAGCCATATAAATTCTTCGATATCCAGAGATTGGTGGCATTTCTATATACCAAGGTGAGGTATCAGAAAGAGAAATAAAAAAAAAAAACAGTCTCATTTACTATTTCCACAATAAAATTAAGGTACCTAGGAATGAATTTAACCAAGGAGGTTAAAGTCCTGTACTTGGAAAACTATGGGACATTGAGGAAAGAAATTGATGCAGTTACAAGTAGGTGAAGACATATACTGTGTTTATGGATTAGAAGAAATTAACATTATTAAAATGACTACACTATCCAAAGCAGTGTATAGATTCAAAACAATTTCCATTAAAATACCAATGACATATTTCACAGATTTTGAACAAATATTAAAAAATTTATATGGAACCAAAAAAAGGAAAAAGATCCTGAATAACCTTAGCAGTCTTGAGAAAGAAGAATATTAGAGCGATCACACTACCTGATACCAGACTATACTGCAAGGCCCTTGCAATCAAAACAGCCTGGTACTTGCATAAG
>NW_028082885.1:0-898 GCF_014824575.4 Sturnira hondurensis
CACTTGCAGAAGGTTTAGAGCAGCAGTTCTCAACTTGGGTAATTTTGCCCCCTATCCCCGGGGGCAATTCTGCATTGTGTGGAGGCATTTTTGGTTGTAACACTGGGTGGGGGGATGCTACTGATATCAAGTGGGAAGAGGCCAGGGAGGCTGCTCAATAAACATCCTGCACTGCACAGGACAGCACCCGCAGCTTAGAGTTACCCAGCTAAACTATCGATAGTGTTGCCAAGGATGAGAAAGTGGCTTAGAAGGTATTGGTTAGATTGAAACGAACCCCTGCAGTTTGTGCCAACACTAAGAATCTGAAAACGTCTTTTTAAGACTAAGACTTAAAAGAAAAAAAACACACATTCATTTTGGGTGTACAAAAGAGTTAATTACATCTTGGATATGATTGAACAAATCTGAGTGTCCCTTAAAGTATGTGTTAATAGTTTTGCATATGATTGTAACAGGGTATATTGGGCCAAATGCTTTTCTGGAATTTTTACTGCAAAAACAGTGACCCTGGTTTACAGTCAAAAGAAGAGATTCCTCAAGGTAATGGACAGAAACCAGGATGTCGTTGCTGTTATAATGAAGACAGTATGTGGTCATCTTAACTTCCTTGCCCTAGAAGCCCATGTCCCAAGTGCTGAGATGGAATTGTTCTAATGTTTGCAAAGCCATTTCATATTTTTAAGTAAATTTAGATAAGGAGACAAAATACTATAGGAGTTAAAATAAAAATGAATTTCAGTAAAGAAGAATACTAAAGCTTTCTTTGTTAATCAAGAAATATTTTTCCTAAGAAAACAAAAAATGAACGTGCCTTTTGACCCAGCAATTCCACTGCTATGGGTCTATCCTAAGAACCCTGAAACACCAATCCAAAAGAACCTATGCACCCCGATGT
>NW_028082886.1:0-772 GCF_014824575.4 Sturnira hondurensis
GCTGTACACGGGCGAGATCAGCACGACGCGCGTCCTGGAAGAGGCGGACGAATCTCGCCAGCGCCTGTTGGTGCTGGTGAAGGACCACGGGGAGCCCGCGCAGGTGGCCACGGCCACTGTGCTGCTGTCTCTGGTGGACAGCAGCCAGGCGCCAAAGATCTCGTCGCGAGTGTCTTCCAGCCTCGCAAGCTCGGAGATTGCCCTGGTGGACGTGAACGTGTACCTGATCATCGCCATCTGCGCAGTGTCCAGCCTGTTGGTACTCACGCTGCTGCTGTACTCGGCGCTGCGGTGCTCGGCCCCGCCCACCGAGGGCGCGTGCGCGCCGGGGAAGCGGGTGCTGGTTTGCTCGAGCGCAGTGGGGAGCTGGTCGTACTCTCAGCAGAGGAGGCAGAGGGTGTGCTCTGGGGAGGGGCCGCCCAAGCCGGACCTCATGGCCTTCAGCCCCAGTCTTCCTCCCTGCCCGGCAGTATCGAATGTAGGAGAGCCTCAGGATTTAAATGATGATCGTTGTGGAAAAGTAAGTGAATCTTTATTTCTCATTTAATCGTTATTTTGAAATATTATAATTGTTTTCCTCATGTTTCTCTTTACACTTTTCTATTCTTAAAATTTTTAATAATTTCACATTATATACTACTTTTCTGTTTTTAAAGATTTTATTTATTTATTTTTAGAGTGAGGGGTAGGGTAGGAAAAAGAAAGGGAGAGAAACATCAGTGTGTGGTTGCCTCTCACTCACCCCCACTGGGGACCTGGTCTGCAGGCCAGG
>NW_028082887.1:0-748 GCF_014824575.4 Sturnira hondurensis
AAAGGGCAAAAATGCTACTCACGTCACTGAGGGGAGGGTGTGTTAAAGGATTTAGTAAATGTAATTCTCCTACAAGAGTACCCTTGCGTGTTAAACTCTATCATCATTGCTATTATTGTAATTCTTTGAACGCTTACTTCCTTTCCTTACAGTCATGCTAACACATTTATCCACTTTATTTTCTTTAAATGTTATCGCTCTCTCAAATTAGCCTGTTCACTGTTTACTTGCTGATTTTCAGCGTCCTTCACCCTGAGAGGGAAGTGCCGCGAGAACACACTTCTTGCCTCTGCGTGACTGCGTCGCCTTGGACTAGAAGTGCGCCTGGCACCGCGCAATCACTCAGCGCTATCACTTGCTTGAGGAAATGCATAAATGAGTGAAAGACCCCTCGAGAGCAGTATCATATTGCTAATATTTCGTGATATAAGGACACTCCCAATATGTCTCTAAATTATGAAATGTGGGAAGATTTCGGCCACCTTAGACTTCACGACATCTAGGAGGTCTGTGTTCCTCCATTTGGCCTGGGCACTCAGAATATTCATCTTGGATTGTGAAAGAAAGAGACAGAGTTACATTTGTAATGGAGGGCCCTCAGTCTAATAAATAGAAAAAAGAGGTCCTTAAAGGAGGACTCAGCAAGTACGGTGTAGATCAATTCAAACATTCCCAGAATGAAACATGGACTGTCGTTGTACAAACATGAACCCTGAGCTATCCGAGGCTAATTTGAGGAAAAGCAGCT
>NW_028082888.1:0-598 GCF_014824575.4 Sturnira hondurensis
GTCTATGTGCCTGTTTTTATGCCAGTACCAAGCTGTTTTGATTACAGTGGCCCTGTAATACAGTTTGATATCGGGTATTGTGATCCCTCTTACTTTGTTTTTTTTCTCAAAATTGTAGCTGGTATTCAAGGTCATTTAAGGTTCCACATAAATCTTTGCAGTGTTCATTCTATATCTGTGAAGTATGCCATGGGCACTTTAATAGGTATTGCTTTGAATCTATAAATTGCTTTGGGTAGTATGGACATTTTGATGATGTTAATTCTTCCACTCCATGAGCATGGTATATGTTTTCATTTGTTTGTGTCTTCCTTGATTTCTTTCTTCAGTGTTGCATAGTTTTCTGCATACAGGTCTTTTACCTCCTTGGTTAAGTTTATTCCCAGATATTTTATTTTTGTTTTCGCTTTATCGAATGGGATTTTTTTCCTGATTACTGCTTCTTCTGTTTCATTGTTGGTATACAAAAATGCCCTTGATTTCTGGATATTGACTTTGTATCCCGCTGTTTTGCCAAATTCATTAATTAGTTCCAGCAGTTTTTTTGTAGAGGCTATAGGCTTCTCCATGTACACTATCATGTCATCTGCAAACAATG
>NW_028082889.1:0-949 GCF_014824575.4 Sturnira hondurensis
GTAGCCAGTGCGCCCTCTTCAGGCGCGCTGTGGGATCGTAAAACTGCATCGCGTGGGTGTGTGCACTTGACAGCTTTTTTTAGTTTATTGATTTTAGAGCGAGAGAAGAAAGAAATAAGGGTGGGACACAGGGAGAAACATCGATTTGTTGTACTGCTTATTCATACACTCATTGGTTGACTCTTGTCTGTGTCCTGACCCAGGACTGAACCTGCAACCTTGGCCCATCGGATGGCGCTCTGACCAACTGTGCCACCTGGCCAGGGCAGCATTCTGAAATGTGACAAATGGCCTGGGGCAGCGATTTTCAACCGGTGTGCCGTAAGAATCTGTAGAACTGATTATGTCGTAGGGGCCTCGACCTCTTTTCCCGTAGATGGTCCAATAAAAAAAAAATGACAGACTTCCGCCAAGATGGAGGCATAGGTGGAAACACTGTGCCTTCTCCCACAACCAAGTTTGAATAAAACAAAGGTTTGGAGAAACAAAGACACAACCAAAGGACAGAAAATTGAATTATACGGAAGTCCGACTACATCTAACCGTTCAACGGGGACGGTAAGAGGAGCGGAGCCAGCAGCGAGCAGGGTCGGGCAGGACAGGGCCCCCGACACAGGCGGGCAGGCAGACGAGAACCAGTTGGGGTGCGGGGCAGACCGCGGGCTCATATCCGCGCACAGTGAGACAGACCACGCAGGCCCCAGGGGGCGAGGGCTGACGGCGGTGGCACACTCGTGTGCAGTGGGACGAAACGCATGGGCCCGGTGATGGCAGCAACTGCGGCACCGGTGAGGGCCGTGGCAGGCGGCGGACAGGACGCCATAGTCCCTCTTTGATCCCGCCCCCACATACAGCGTCACAGCCCAGCGACTTAGTTGCCCTGTTCTAGTGAACACCTAGGGCTCTGATCCTGCTATGGAACAGGCATGAACAACCCGAAAGATGGCAC
>NW_028082890.1:0-1698 GCF_014824575.4 Sturnira hondurensis
ATAGAACCTAAAGAACTTGAGACATGTGGTTATAAACTAAGGGGGGGAGAAGAGTGGGGGAGGGAGTGTGTGGGTGGAGGGGAATGAAGGGGGGGAATAGAACAACTGTAATGGTATAATCAATAAAATATATTTTAAAAAAAGAAATTTCTTCCACCAACTCAATCCCCATTGGTTTTTGAATGATAAGTATTTTTCTTTTAGATATTATTTATTTATTTTTAGAGAGAGGGGGAGGGAGGGAAAAAGAGAAAAAGAAACATCAATGTGTGGTTGCCTCTCACATGGCCCCCACTGGGGACCTGGCCCACAACCCAGGCATATGCCCTGAGTGGGAATCAAACTGGCGACCCTTTGGTTCGCAGCCCGTGCTCAATCCACTGAGCTACATCAGCCAGGGCTCCCATTGGTTTTTGTAGTAAGAAGTCATGGGTACTTATCTTCTTGGCACTGGGACTGTGAGCTGGGACTCACACTGGGACTCACAGCTGGACTGTGAGCATGGTATGGGGCTGAGAATCCTCACTCCTGAGATATCCCTCCCAAATTTTTATCCACTACACATGGACCAGCCCATTCCATATTTCATCTCCTTATCTCTTATCCATCTAGATGGATGTGGTTTCTTTGTCTTGTCAGACTTTCATTCAACTCAATTTTGGACGTTTCTGAGTTATGATTGTTCTATATTTTAGTTGTAATTTTGATGTGGTTGTGCAAGGAGGTAAGATGCATTTACCTATTCCTCCACCTTGCCAGAAGTCCCCCAAACTTTTTTAACCACAACTCAAAATAAGGAATCTATTTTATATCATGAATCAGTATCTACATATATATCCATGCAGATAAATTGAAATAAGTTTCATGAAAAATTACTCACTCCTACTATGTACAATTCACTCTTGATCCTCTACCCAATTACCTGAATGTGCTCTTTCACTTTCAACTTATGAGCTCATATTTTAGGTTAATTTTTTATAAATAGCATATTGGTTTTATTACTTATTTAATAATATAACAAGTATTAAAGACCCATGAGCCCACTTGCTGACACAAGAAGCACAACATTACTAATAATTTATATCTACCTACACACTACCTTGAATTTGTGTCATCACTCCCTTGCTTTTTTTTTTAGTTTCATCATAAACATGCATATACCGAGTTTGGGGACTTCCACCAAGATGGAGGCATAGGTGGAAACACTGTGCCTTCTCCCACAACCAAGTTTGAATACAACAAAGGTTTGGAGAACAAAGACACAGCCAAAGAACAGAAAATTGAATTATACGGAAGTCCGACAACAACGAACCCGTTCAACCGGGACGGTAAGAGGGGCGGAGCCAGCAGGGGAGCAGGGTCGGGCAGGAAAGATCCCCAGACCTAGGCACACAAGTAGCCCAGACCCACTCAGGGTGTGGGGCAAACTAACCGCAGTTGCACATTCGCGCACAGTGAGACGGACCACGCAGGCCCCAGCGGCGAACCCAGGGGTGGAGGGCTGATGGCGGTGGCACACTCAAGTGCAGTGGGATGAAATGCGTGGGCCCCAGTGACGGTGGCAGCTGCAGCACCTGTGGGGGCCTCAGCGGGAGGCAGCAGATGGGACGCCATTGCTCCTCTTTGACCTCGCCCCCACATACAATGTCACAACCCAGCAACTGAGTTGCCCTGCTCTGGTGAACACCTAGGGCTCCG
>NW_028082891.1:0-1394 GCF_014824575.4 Sturnira hondurensis
ACTGCACCACTGAATTCCACAGGTATCCTACCACAGAAGTTCACACCATAAACCCAGGGAGCCAGAACAGATCAATTTAAGAAGCTGAGGCCAACAAGAAGAGCATCACAAAACAGTAGGAAGACAAAGAAACAATCCCCAAGTGAAAGAAAAGGAAGAAGTCTAAGAAAGAATGTTAGATGAAATAGAAGCAAGTCAACTATCAGATATTGAATTCAAAGCACTGGTTATCAGGAAATTCAAAGAGCTTACAACAAGCTAACAGAAACTACAGGGAACTACAATGAACTCTCTGCAACCTACACCAACATGAAAAAGGAATTAGAAACCATCAGCAAAGGCCAAGAGGAAATGAAGAATACAATTTCTGAACTGAAGAACACAGTAGAAGGTATGAAGAGTAGGATTGATGAGGCGGAACACCGTATAAGTGAGCTCAAAGACAGGGTAGAAAGAATCTCCCAGATGGACCAAGTAATGGAAAAGAGAATCAGAAAAAAATGAGGAGAGTTTAAGAGAAATGCAAGACAATGTGAAACGTAATAATATCCGAATAATAGGAATACCAGAAGGAGAAGAACAAGGGATAGAAAACCTACTTGAAAGAGTAATAATGGAAAATTTTCCTAAGTTGAGGAGAGAAAGTCAGACGATTCCAGGAATTGCAGAGAGTCCCAGGCAGGTGGAACCCAAAGAGGCCTACTGGAAGACACATCATCATTAAAATGGCAAAACTCCAAGACAAAGAGAGAATCCTAAAGGCAGCCAGGGAGAAAAAGGAAGTAACATACAAGGGGGTCCCAATAAGGTTGGCTACTGACTTCTCAATGGAAACATTCCAAGCAAGAAGAGAATGGCAGGAAATATTCCAAGTAATGAGAAACAGAGGCCTACAACCAAGGCTACTTTACCCAGCAAGGCTCTAAGTCAAGATAGAAGGCCAAATAAAAAGCTTCCAAGACAAAAGAAGTCTAAAAGAATACACCTCCACCAAACTAGCTCTACAAGAATTACTAAAAGGGATGCTTTAAGGAAAGGAAGGAAAAGAGAGAGATGGAGAGGAAAGCAGGTACACAAATGGCAACGAATAAGTACCTTTCAGTAATAACTTTAAACATAAATGGATTAAATGCACCAATTAAATGACATAGAATAGCTAAATGGTTAAGAAAACACGACCCAAACATATGCTGCCTACAAGAGACCCACCTCAGGTCAAAAAATCCACCAAAGACTAAAAGTGAAAGGATGGAAACAAATTTTCCAAGCAAATGGACAAGAAGAAAAAGCCTGGGTGGCAATTCTCATATCAGACAAAATAGACTTCAAAAAAAGGGCCATGAAGACAGACCCAGAAGGTCACTTCATAATACTCAAGGGAAGAATCCACCAAG
>NW_028082892.1:0-1006 GCF_014824575.4 Sturnira hondurensis
CACACCCAAAGACCAGAAAACAGAATTATACGGAAGTCCAACAACTACGAACTGTTCAACGGGGACAGTAAGAGAGGCGGAGCCAGCAGCGGAGATGGGTCGGGCAGGACTTATCCCCCGACCTAGGTGTGCAGGCAGCCCGGAACCAGTCAGGGTGTGGGGCAGACTGACCAAGGTTGCACATTCGAGCACAGTGAGACGGACCACGCAGGCCCCAGGGGCCAAACCCAGTGGTGGAGGGCTGACGGCGGTGGAACACTCATGTGCAGTGGAACGAAATGCGTGGGCCTGGTGACGGTGGTGGCTGCGGTGCCGGGGCCGTGGCGGCAGGTGGCAGACGGGAAGCCATTGTCCCTCTTTGACCCCGCCCCCACATACAACGTCACAACCCAGCCACTTATTTGCCCTGTTCTAGTGAACACTTTAGGGCTCTGATCTTGCTACAGAACAGGCACGAACAGCCCAAAAGATGGTGCAAGAAGAATTCAAAGTCCCAGAGCCAATAACTCTAAGCGACTGAGAAATTGCCAGCCTCTCAGAAGCACAATTCAAGACACTATTTATCAGGATGCTCACAGAACTGGTAGATTATAGCCACATATTAGAGGAACATAGTCACAAAATAGAGGAACTTATGAAGGCTAAACTAATTGAAATGAAGGGGGATGTCCAGGAAACCAATAGTGATGGAAAGGAAACTGGGACTCAAATCAATGGAATGGACCAGAAGGAAGGACAAAACATCCCACCAGAAAGGAATGAAGAAATGAGAATTCAAAAAAATGAGAAGAGGCTTAGGAACATCCAGGACATCTTTAAACGCCCCAACATCCAGATTATAGCGGTACCAGAAGGGGAAAAGAAAGAGCCACGAGTGGAAAACTTATTTGAACAAATAATAAAGGGGAACTTCCCCAGTCTGGCAAAGGAAATAGACTTCCAGGAAATCCAGGTAGCTCAGAGAGTGCCAAAGAAGTTGGTCCCAAGAAGGAACACACCAAGGCAC
>NW_028082893.1:0-1954 GCF_014824575.4 Sturnira hondurensis
GGAAAGAAATGCTAAGATGAGTCAATGATCCAATATAAAACCTACAGTGTTAATATCTGGTCAGAACTCAGAGGGTCTATTTAGTCAGATACAAATCAGGTAAAAAAAAAAGTTTAGTAGGGTTTTGTAAAATATTTCTATCTCTGACTAAGAAGCTGTAACAAATGTGTACATTTTAAAAAGTATACCTGAAAAAAAAGTTTATATTTAGGAAGAATACAAAAGTGGCTTTGTGTATAAAAAGTAGTGCTTATATTTTTAAGAAGCCATTTAAATAAGTAGTAAAGATTACATCTTGATAATTTTCACTGTGAAAAAACCTGAAGCCATCGAAGATACCTTTGAATTTGAAAACAAAAAGTAACACTTTATAAAGGAGAAATTTAAAATTAAGTTAAACTGTTCACTATGACTGCTAATATTTAGATTAAAAATTTCAAACTTTGATCCAAAGCCACTTTTTTTGGTATGTATAGCTCAAGGATATACAATTTTCATTTATCAGAAAACATTTTCTTGTCATAAAGCACACTAAGAAAAAGTAGAGAAATAGGCTCCAGAGAGATGGGTTGGTGGTCTGTACTTCCTAATAGACAGAGTTAATAATAACAGTCCCTAGAATTTACATAGTGCCTATTGCTTTTCAAAGTGATTTCACATACTTTATATTCTACTTAATATTCACAATGATCAAAAGGTAGAGAAGTTAATATACCTGCTGAGATTTATTGAACCGATGAATTTCATCAATAAAAAGTATGGTTTTCCTTTTGAAAAAGCTCTTTTCATTTTGAGCTTGTTTTATGACATCTCGTACATCATTTGTCTTGGCATTTGTGGCAGACAGTGTCACAAACCTTATGCTATGTTTTTTGGAGGCAGGGTGGATTGTGCTTATTTTGTCTAATCCAGAACAATAGAAGGAAACAAAATTTCATATTCAGATGATTTTACTGTAGAGTTCTGCCAAAAAAATTCAAAGAACAAATAATTTAATTATTAATCAGGTTAATCTAGAATATACANTATTAAGTTTTATATTAAAATCTTACAAGGACAGGAGCAGAAATAAAATTACTGGTTAATTTGACTCATCAACATAAATGTAAAATTTTAAAACCAATGATTAACAAACAGAATTTATCAAGACATAAAAAAAGATAATACATAATAGCCAAAGTAGGTTTCCCAGGAATGCAAGGCTAGTTTAAAGTCAGGAAAGCAGACCCAAGATAGTAGAGGAGTAAATGGAAGCTACACTAACCTCATTCCAGGACCAAACTGGAATTATAACTAAATTATAGAAAACTCATTCTGAATAACCAACTGAAGACTCGCTAGAGAGAAGCCTAATAACCATGGACAGATGGAAAAAGCCATATCCCCACAACGAGACTGTTAGGGAATGTGGAGGAGGAGGTGCGAGAGGGCTGGCTGGGCTCCCAAGGGCAGCAGCTGAAGTACCGGAATGATACTTCCGAGGCCAGGCAGGTTCCCCCTGAGAAATGTGGGATCTAAACTCCAAGCTGGGCTCCCTAGCCTACAGCACCAGAACCCAGAAAGGAACCCAAATAACATAGCTGTGAAAAGAAGCAGGGTTTCTGTCCAACAGGAGATGCAGAGAGCCTCTTAAACAGCCAACACAAAAAATTCTGTTTGCAGCCACTGCCCTGAGCTCTGGCAGAGATGCATGAAGAGAGTCTGGGGCTGGTGACTCTGTGGAGAGAACTGAAAGAGCAGTCGCCAGGATCCCTGTTTTGTCATTGCCATACTGCAGAAGCCATCTCTCTCAGGCAGAGCACTCCTCGCTGAATGTCGTCAACCTGAAGGGAAGCAATAGCTGCCCCACAGGAATTACTCTGCCCCACCCTGTGGTGCTTATGCCCTGCTGCAGAAGACAAGAGCAGGAAGATGTTCACTGATTAAACCTACAGAAAACCTGTAGGCAGAGGTG
>NW_028082894.1:0-803 GCF_014824575.4 Sturnira hondurensis
CAGCAAAGATAAAGAGAGAGAAGACTGACACTTAATGGAGGAAGCGACCTGCCCAGGGAGCACTCCGATGTTCCCTGCACCCAAAGCTTGTTCATTGCCCTGGACACATCAGCAGACAGTTTCCCCCGTGTGGTCAGACTGTCCTTCACCTCTTGGGTCATCAGATGGGCCCCATGGCTCCCCCATTCTAAATAGTGCCCTGTCCGCTCTGTGTTCACATCCTGGCTGCAGTGTGGGCCTTCCTCTCACTACCTGAAGCCTCAAAGAACAGCACCCGGAGGACCACCAGGACCAATCCAGCCACGCCCATTCAGATGAGAGTCTTCACTGTACAGTCTTGGGGGTGGAAGGTTAGGAAATGTGGGCAAAAAAAGTCTCAATGGCCAGAGAAGACCAAAGACACCCTAGAACCTTGATTGTCCACCCAGGACACCTGCCCCCATCTGGCAGGACATGACCCTCTGCACCCAGCACCATAACTGAGAGTTTCTCCCACTCCCCACTCCTGGGGTCTGACTTGTTCTGTGATGGGCTGATGGTGTCGGCTGCCCCTGAGGGTCATGAGATGAGGGTGTGAGTGAGGACTTGGGGAGACAGGAGCCCCCCTCCTGGGGTCTGTGCTCCCCAATGCCCCGCTTCTCAGACTGTAAGTTTTACAGGATCATGTCATGAGCCCGGACTCGACTCTGCCAGGCCCCTGTCTCGTCATTGGACCATCTCAGCCTGCCTGGCATCTCTGGATTCAGAACTTGTTCTGAGTCACTTCGGTAGGAGCTAGCTGTACCTGAGGGTTCAGGATGAGG
>NW_028082895.1:0-996 GCF_014824575.4 Sturnira hondurensis
GTGGGGAACATCATCCGCTTGGGTGTGTCTGGCTTGGTCCTCCTGGTCCTCACGGTGCTGCTGTGTGAAGCTTGGCACAGTTGGAGAAGACCCCATGATGCAGCCAGGAGTTGAGCACAGGGGACAACACACCCACCAGTCAGCCAGGCAGAGCCTGGAGAAGAGGCTGATGATCTCAGGAAGCTCTGGAGGCAACTGCGGGTGCACATGGGAAAAAGTCTGCTGACAAGGTGGAGGGTGTGGGCGTGGTTCCCCCGCAGGGAGAGGCAGGGCTGGGCTGCAGGGGCTTTCCCACAGTCAGACTGTGGGCATCTCCCCTCACTGCCCTGCTGACCTTCCCTGACTGGGCCTCTGTTCTCACCCCCCTGACCTGGGGCTCAGCCCACATCACAGGTTCGGATCCACCCCTAGGCTCACCCTCCATCTCTGGTCCACTTTCCTGTAGGATATTTTTTTCGCTTTTACTGTCCACACTCACTCATTTTGGGTCTCTTTTGGTCAGATTGGTGAGACGCAAAATCTTTTTTAAACAGCTGAATAAATGGATCAATATCAGAAAATAGTGTGGCCAGGGCATTGGCGTGGCTCAGTGGGTTTGTGGCATTTGCCTAATTCCTGGGTGTAGATGCTCCTTGAGGACAGGGAGAGCCGCCACCACCCTCTCCCCAATGCACCCGTCTTTCTCCTCCTCCATAACCTCACTGAGTTCCAGGTGCACACTCCTTCAGGGCCTGTGGGTTGCGGTGACCTGCGTGGATTACTTGGTGTGGACGTGATTAGGGTGGTCTCTGGGGGTCAGGGTGCTCTGTGCCCAGGACTGTCCAGAGCGGCCCCACCCTGCCCGCAAGCCTGCAGGTGCGCAGGGTGTCTCGCCGAGGCCCGAAGCCAGTGCAGCGACACCCCTGCTGGACCCCAGGATCCTCACCCACCTGCGAAGTGGGCCACGGTGTCCCCAGCAGATGCCTGGTCTTTGTCCCCTCCCAGCCCTCTGGCCTC
>NW_028082896.1:0-1030 GCF_014824575.4 Sturnira hondurensis
GTATTCGTGAACACTACCGTGCTCACGGTCCAGAGAAAACTCCTGTTGATGCGTTTTCTTTGTGGACACTAGTGAGAGATTGTCTTAGAGGTGATTCTGAGTTTGACAAATGGGAGCGTGGGACTCGCAGTAGCCTGCGAGCCACTCGTTTGGCAGAGGATCTTTCTCGCCCTCTGTCTCCAGTGCCGACTGCTCTGCCTCCTCCGACTTGGGAGGCGCCATGGTATGAAGAACCTGATCTTAAGGTGGCGACTGATCTTAAGGTGGCCGCTGTTCAATCGGGGCCGCCAAACCCTGATGAAGCAGATTGGGGAAATCTAGCAGGTCAAGTGGAGCCTGGATAGCTCAGTTGGTAGAGCATCAGACTTTTAATCTGAGGGTCCAGGGTTCAAGTCCCTATGTCAAAAGTTTGTGCAACAAGCTATTCAACAAACTCGAGATCAGTTTCCTCTTGCATTAATCATCCATTACATGGATGGCATTCTATTAGCTCATGAAAGCGAGTCTTATTTGTATTCAACTTTCCAGCATATACAACAAGCCTTATCCCAATCAGGATTGCAGATCGCTATTGATAAGGTACAAAATACCTATCCATTTTCTTACTTAGGGTATTCATTAAAACCTTCTTCCTTCTCTCCGCAGAAACTAACCATTGATACTTCTCAATTAAAAACTTTACATGATTTTCAAACCTTTCTAGGGGAACTCAATTGGATCCGCCCTTCACTTAAATTATCTACTGGTGACTTAAAACCCTTGTTTAATCTTCTTTTAGGAGACCCTAATCCCTCGTCTCCTAGATCCATGACTCCAAAAGCAAAGAAGGCTTTACAGTCTGTAGAAAATGCTTTATTAACAGCTCAACTCACATATTGTGATATTTCACGACCGTGGTCCTTGATTATTCTTCCTACTACCTTAACCCCAACAGGAGTTTTATATCAAGAAGGTGTATTGCAATGGATCCATGGATCGTCCAAAGAAAGTTTTGAGTCCCTATCCCTCTCTGGTAGCAGAACGCATCCAG
>NW_028082897.1:0-788 GCF_014824575.4 Sturnira hondurensis
GTTTCTTCACTTTGAGGATGCTTCACTGTTTTGGATTTTCAAAGGAGAGAGGGGGGATGAGGGAAGCAGGAGACAGTGAGGAGAGAGCTTGCACCATTCTCCTGATCCATTTGCAAGTGGCTCAGAAGTGAGAATGTGGAATTAAATAAACCCTTTGCAATCCAGCCTCAGTCAGTCTCTCCAGTTGTTTCCCACTTCTCTCAGCTCCCCAAACTCTTGACTCCAGGTGTACCTACTTATTTTCCCACTGCAGAAATCACTGTGGATTAACTGCCCTAAAGCCATTTGAATACCATTTGCCTTTGCTGCTCCCCACTACAGAGGCTGGAAAGCTAAACACAGACACTCTCCCATCTCCACCACAGGTATGCGTGGCCCGCCTGTCAGTTCTGGTGCATTGGATGTAAGTGGACAGCTGCTGGGGAACCTCTGGGAAATGCTTTCTTAAAATTTATTCCTTCAAAATATGAGACATGCAACTGATGATACAGCTTTTCTTCCTTCTCCTGTTTTCTGCCTTGAACATAGATAAGATGGCAGGAAGGACAGCAGCCATCTTGCAGTCAGGAGGGAAAGAGCGAGGCCAGCACAGAGATGTAACCATTGAGCCACTAATGCTATCTCTACATTTCTTCCTATGCAAGAAAACAATACCTTATCAGTTTAAGCTACTGTTGGTTCAGTTTTCTGTTATAGCCTCCTGCATCCTTAAATGATATGTGACCCTGAACTCGGTGCTGGGATATAATGAAGAACAGAGCAGGTATAGGCTCCTTCTTAGCTAACAT
>NW_028082898.1:0-592 GCF_014824575.4 Sturnira hondurensis
CTCTCCTTCCCCTCTAAAGATAAATAAATAAATAAAATCTTAAAAAAAAAGAGAAACATCCACTGAAATAATCAGGAGTACAGTAGGACTTATCAGACGCACAGCCCTGCCTGGACGAGTTCGCTCCATGGAGTGAGTACGGCATGTGCACCAAGGAGCAGGGTCATGGCCACTTCATTAGTCCTTTCCCAGCATGGTTTTGGACATACAGTGAGGCATTAATGGGCAAGACTTTATGGACAGGACCAAAACCAAGAAATCAAATATTAGTGTATTTATATCCCTGTATAAAGGAAGTAAGAATGTACTTAGTCCAAATCATAAGCCATAAATTCCCAAACATTAATGTATGTGAGAAAAGAACTTATTTGTAGCGTCATAGAACTGAACTGGGCCACAGAGGCACCTGGTCCTTATGTCTTACTTACAGGAAGGAGAATGAGGGAAGAGAAATACAGGCACACACTTTCTCACTGGATGGTTTGTTCGCACCAAGGGAGTGCTCTCTGAGATATTTCATTAACATGAAACATATCAGTAAACTGAGAGGTGGTATGTCTTTACAATTTAAAAAACAGCAATAATGTTATGG
>NW_028082899.1:0-883 GCF_014824575.4 Sturnira hondurensis
CCCAATGGGGAGGGGACTTCTCTCTTCCAAGTGGAGCTGGGTGGGAGGAAGGCTTCCCGATGTGGGGGGGCGGGGGGGGGGTGAGAGGGACCCCCTCTCTTTGGATATCTATTTATCCACCTATGGGGAAGGCGTGCAAGAGACATGGCTGTGCCTTTGGGGACATGCAGCCACGTCTGGGGACACTTGTGGTTGTCACAACTGGGGAGGCGGGGTACTCCTGCCGCCTGGTGGGTGGAGACCGGGGAGGCTGCTGAACACCTTCTCAGGGTGGCAGGCTCTGACTTCAGTGGGAGACACTCTTGCCTACCTCTTTGGGCCTCTTTCCTTCTCTTGCGTCCACCTGTGTATCTCCCTACCTGTGTCCCTACCTACCTGCCTGTGAATCTGTGCATCCGCCCACCCATACCTGTCCTGTGGCCTCCTCTCTCTTTTCCCCTGTCTCCTCTTTTCCCCCGTCTTCCTCTTCTTCTCATTCTTTCTCTGTCTCTCTCTCGCTCTCCTTCTCCTTGCCCCCCCGGGAGTCACACAGGAGGTGGAAAGCAGGTGAACGATGGAAAGATGGAAAGTTGGGGGCCGCCCCGCCCGCCGCCCCTTGGCAAAGGGTCCCGCCATTGTGTTCCTTTCGGGCGCGCGCTTGGGCCTGTTGTGGTGGGCACGGGCTGGAGGCCAGGGCGCCGGGCTGGTCCGGGGCAGGCGGGTGGGCTGCAGACGTGACCTTGTCTGGTGCCCAGTGAGTCATGTCCTTCAAAACAGAATGTCACCGCCCGCGGGGACCGGCCAGCTGGCCGGCCGGGGCTGGGAAGGGTGCTGTTGGGTCCTTCCTCTGCTCTCATCTGAATGAACATGACGCGTGCTTGTCCGGGGCAACTTCTTGTGGGCT
>NW_028082900.1:0-3126 GCF_014824575.4 Sturnira hondurensis
TTGGCTTTGTCCTAGCCCGAGTTCTCAGTCTTTCTGTAAAAGTCTCCTAGTCTCTAGGCTGCTTTGCCCTCCTTTACTGACTCAGCCTGAGAATTATGCCAAAGACCTTGTACTGGATCAGACGCTCCTCTGGGAGAATCTGGCCAGAGAAAGAATGTATGTTGTTTCCGTTGAGACCTGCTCTGCCCTGTTGCTGGGAAACAGACACTTGAGCAGAAGCCAACTCTGACCAGAGACAATTCCTGTGTCTTTTCAACTACTATCTGTAAATTATACCAGTAGCATGTTGAGCACTGGTTGATGAAATGTTCATGCATACTGTGTATGTCCGTATGAGCTAAACTCAATAACAATGCAGGGAAGAAGGTATTCAAGACCTTTCTCCTTTGAGGGACTTGTCACATTTCCTCCCCAAGCAAATCTTGCATTGGACATTTTTATTTCTCATCCATAACAACCGTGGGAGTTCTACTGGTGGAGCCCCCCCCCATCAGTTTTGACAGATATTATGTGTCTAGAAATGTACCCATTTCATCCAGGTTGTCCAATGCATTAGAATATAGTTTTTCCTAATATTTTCTTTCAATTCTTTGTATTTCTTTTTTTTCAATGAGTCTGGTTAAAGGATTGTCAATATTATATTTTCAGAGAACCAGCTCTTGGGTTCATTGACCTTTTATATTATTCTTTAGACTCTATTATGGTTTTTTCCCTTATCTTTATTACTTCCTTTCTTATACACATGTTGGGTTTTGTTTGTTTTTCTTTTTCAGATTTTTGAACTGCAGATTGTTTATTGCAGCTTATTTGTGGGGTGTTTTCTTTTAGATAGGCCAGTCATTCTATAAACTTTCCCTTTAGAATTGCTTTCATAGTGTTCCACAGATTTTGGATTGTGGTCTCATTTTCTTTTGTTAAAAGATGCCTTCTCATTGCTTCCTTTACCTCATTGTTGACTTACTGATTGTTTAATAACATGTTATTTAGCTTCCATGTCTTTGTGAGTTTTTCAGGGTACTTCTTAGGATTGATTTCCACTTCAACAGGATTGGGGTCAGAGAAAAAGCCTGATATAATTTCAGCCTTCTTAAATTTGTTGAGACTTCTTTTATGTCCTAACATGTGGTATACCCTAGAAAATGTTCCTTGGGCCCTTGAAGAATATGTACATTCTGTTGCTTTGGAGTGAAATGCTCTGAAGATATGAAATAAATCCCTCTGATGTAATGTAATTTCAGGCCAAGGTATCCTTGTTGGTTTCCTGTCTAGAAGACCTATCCACTAAAGTCGATGGAGTGTTAAAAGGCTCAACTAGGACTCTTTTTCTGTCACCCTCCCCCTTTATGTCCATCAATATTTGCTCTACATATTTCGGTGCTTCTGTGTTGGATGTATAATTATTGATTGGGGTTAAATCCCCTTGCTGGAGTGTTCCTTTTATCAGTATGTAAGGCTTTCTCTGTCTCTTAAAATAGCCTAGGTTTAAAGTCTGCTTTGTTGGATATTAACGCTACCCCAGCTTTTTCTTTTCTTTCTCTTTGCATAAAATGTCTCAATCCATTCCTATACTTTTAGGCTTTGTGTGTCTTTTGATCTGAGATGGGTCTTTTGAACCAGCATGTATATGGGTCTTTGTTTCTTATCCACTCACCTACCCTATGTCTTTTGGTTGGAGCATTAAAGCCATTTACATTTAAAGCAGCTATTGATAGATATGTATTTAGTGCCATTTTATTTTAACCCTCTTTTCCTCTGTTCTTTTCTTGCTTTCACTTATATTTCCTCTTCCTCCTCCTCCTCCTCTTTCTCCTCCTTCTCCTCCTCCTCCTCCTTCTACTTCTTATTCTCTTTGTCCTTCTACTTAAAGTAAGCCCTTTAACATTAGTTGCAATAGTGTTTGGTGTTGACAAACTTCCTTCAGCTTTTTCTTGTCTGTGAAGTTTCTTATTTCTTCTTCAGTTCTAAATGATAGGCAGTTTGGGCAAGGCAGCCTTGTTTGTAGGTCTTTACTTTTCATTACCTTGAACATTTCACACCATGCGCTCCTAGTGAAAGACTGAAAACTTTACCCCTAACATCAGGCAAAATAGTTGGATGCCCAATATCACTCTAACATTGAACATTGGACTGGATATTCTAGCCAAAACTGTTAGACAAGAATAAAAAGGCATTCAAATTAGAAAGGAAACAACAAAAATGTCTCTACTCACAGGTGACATCATTTTTTTTTAATTTGGAAAGTCCCAAGAATACACAGGGTGGCTTCTAAAGTGAATGAATAAATCCAGGAAACTTGCAGGCTACTAGATTACCAATCAAAATAAGATTATATTTCTATATATCAATATTGAACAATTTCAAAGAGAAATAGGACTGCAAATTCATTCATAAAATACCAAATATAATTACTTAGGAATAAATCTAAGTAAGTAAAGGATTTGAATGCTGAAAATTACAACACATTACTAGAGAAATTAAAGAAGACCTAAATAGAAAGACATCTTGTGTTTATGAATAAGAAGCTGAACATTTTCAAGACCTCAAAATCTCCCATTTTAATTCAATTTTTACAACAATTCCAATTTCTTTTATAAGATATAGGAAAGACTATCCTCTATATACAAGAGAATTGAGAGCAGGACACAGAGACTTGTACAATGATGTTTATAGCAGTATTATTTATAATAACCAAAAGGTGGAAACCATCTGAGAATCCATCAAGAAGTGAATCAAAAAAGAATATGTGAGAGGGGGTTTGGGATGAGAGTAAAAGACAGAAAACTATACTTGAACAATAATTTTTTAAAAAAGAAAATGTGGCATACGTATGCAATGAAATATTATTAAGGCACATAAAAGGAGTGAAGTTTACAATATATGCCACAAAATGGATGGACTTTGAAAACATTATGGTAAGTGAAACAAGCCAACACATGGGTGAATATTACATGATTTCATATATATTAGCCACCAAAATAAGAAATAGAGGTTGTTAGGGACTGGAAGGAAGGAAGGAAGAAGAGAGTGTTATTATTTACTGAGTATTGAGCACTTGTTGGGGTTGATGAAAGCTATGGATATCGTCAGTGGTGGTGTTTATGTAACATTGGGAATACCTTTATTGCC